>NC_092420.1:95625038-95775038 GCF_040894005.1 Engystomops pustulosus | reverse complement strand
TGTAACTCAGGATCAGTACAGGATAAGTAGTGTCATGTATGTACACAGTGACTGCACCAGCAGCAGAATAGTGAGTGCAGCTCTGGAGTATAATACAGGATGTAACTCAGGATCAGTACAGGATAAGTAATGTCATGTATGTACACAGTGACTGCACCAGCAGCAGAATAGTGAGTGCAGCTCTGGGGTATAATACAGGATGTAACTCAGGATCAGTACAGGATAAGTAGTGTCATGTATGTACACAGTGACTGCACCAGCAGCAGAATAGTGAGTGTAGTTCTGGGGTATAATACAGGATGTAACTCAGGATCAGTACAGGATAAGTAATGTCATGTATGTACACAGTGACTGCACCAGCAGCAGAATAGTGAGTGCAGCTCTGGAGTATAATACAGGATGTAACTCGGGATCAGTACAGGATAAGTAATGTCATGTATGTACACAGTGACTGCACCAGCAGCAGAATAGTGAGTGCAGCTCTGGGGTATAATACAGGATGTAACTCAGGATCAGTACAGGATAAGTAATGTCATGTATGTACACAGTGACTGCACCAGCAGAATAGTGAGTGCAGCTCTGGAGTATAAAACCTTCTATCCCCAGAACATGTGACCTCCTCCATGAGTTATTATCATATCAGTAGTGCAGACTGTACCTTGGGGCATGTGACCTCCCCTCCCTCACTACAATGAATATCTGTGTCGATATCAGTTTATCAATGACAATGGCGCAGTGGCGGCGCACAATGTGGAGAAAGCTTCCATCAGAAATCCGGGCCGATATCAGACTACGACGTCGCTGGGCGCATTCCAAGACTCTACATCTGCTTGGACACGAGCCAAATATCAGATACAGTTACTCTGCGAACAGTAAGAGAGCTTTCCCAGGACTCAAATCACTGGCTTTATATCATGGCCCAGCAAGGACACCGGGCTGCTCCGTTAACTCTTAAACATCTAGACTGTATCTTAGAAACGGATACATTGTTGCACGATGCAGATACAATGTCACCTCTTGAAAATCTCTCTACATTTCTGTGCAGTTGATGTCTTTTCTTCTCTGTTATCAGCCATATCAGAATGGAGAGAGGCCTAATGCAGGACAGGAAAGTATCTATTGTTCTCTGCTATCAGCCATTGCAGGCTTGGGGTGACCAGCTGATGTGATCTTGAATAGTCAAGATATCTCCCATAAAGATCTGATAAAGGTCACCAGGAATCCATCAGGTCCACGTCCAATCTGTGTAGGAACACGTGCCCACTGAGCCATATGTGATGTGTACTAAGGGGAAGGTGAACTATCATACGTGTCACAGACGCATCTATTGATTATGCAAAATTTAGAGGGTTACAGCATATATTGTACCCTACAACATCTTCACTGCCATCAGCCGCCATCTTGGGATGAGCTTACAGACATGACAGAGTTAATAGAGCAATTGATGGATAACCATGTGAGAGGAAACCAGAGAACCCAGAGGAAATCTATGTGAACTCCACACAAACTCCACGCAGATGTTGTCTTAGTCAAGAATATAAAGCGAGATACTAAATACTACAAGGAGGATGTGTAACCACCAACTACCAATGTGCCACTGTGCCACCAAGATAACCATGTAACCCAGTGGCTATGAGCCACTAAAGTATCCACATGAGCCAAAGCCACCAGGATTCCCCTAATACCTAGAACCACTTTGGTGTCCATATATCTCAGAGACATCAGAGCCACCACTGTATCCATATAACCCAGAACCACTGAGCCCTAGGGAACTGATGTGACACCAGGTCAATGTACCACCAAGACCCACCAAGAATCCAGAGATACCATGCCACTGTGAGGATCAGAAAACACCAAGAGACTAAGTCACAAAGATGGTGAATGTAACTCAGAGCCATTGAGCATCCAAATTCTTCATATATTTACAGGACACGGAGTCACCAAGGAAGCCATATTACCCATAGTCACTTCATGAAACCCAAAGCCACGAGCTACCAAGGTGCTCACGAAACCAGAAACCAAGAGACCCCTGTGATGGTGAAAATGACACCAAGAACCAGCTGGCCACCATGGCATCTATGTAAACGGGTCCACCTTAGCGTCATTGTAACCCAAAAACAATGGTCCGTCATTGAGTCCATGAAACTAATGACAAAGTGACCACCATGGTGTCCTTGTAGCCAAGAGGCGATGGTCCACTGTTGTGTCCATGTAAATAATGACTAATGGGCCATCATGGTGTCCACATAAAAAAGAACCAATAGACCACCATGCAGTCCATGTAACCAAAGACCAAGAGGCCATCATGGTGTTCATATCACCAAGAACCATTGGACCACTACCGATGGTCCACCATTGTGTCCATTTAAATAAGAACTACAGGGCCATCATGGTGTCCATGTAATGAAAGACCAAAAGATCATAATGGTGTCCATGTAACTAAGGACCAAGGGGCGATCATGGTTTCCATGTAACTGAAGACCAAGAGGCCATCATTGTGTCCATGTAATGAAAGACCAAAAGATCATCATGGTGTCCATGTAACTAAGGACCAAGGGGCCATCATGGTGTCCATGTAATGAAAGACCAAGGGGCCATCATAGTGTCCATGTAACTAAGGACCAAGGGGCCATCATGGTGTCCATGTAACTAAGGACCAAGGGGCCATCATGGTGTCCATGTAATGAAAGACCAAAAGATCATCATGGTGTCCATGTAACTAAGGACCAAGGGGCGATCATGGTGTCCATGTAACTGAGAACCAAGGGGCCATCATGGTGTCCATGTAATGAAAGACCAAGGGGCCATCATAGTGTCCATGTAACTAAGGACCAAGGGACTATCATGGTGTCCATGTAACTAAGGACCAAGGGGCCATCGTAGTGTCCATGTAACTGAGGACCTAGTGGCCTTCATGGTGTCCATGTAACTAAGGACCAAGGGGCCATCATAGTGTCCATGTAATGAAAGACCAAGGGGCCATCATGGTGTCCATGTAATGAAAGACCAAGGGGCCATCATGGTGTCCATGTAACTAAGGACCAAGGGGCCATCATGGTGTCCATGTAACTAAGGACCAAGGGGCCATCATTGTGTCCATGTAACTGAGGACCAAGGGGCTATCATGGTGTCCATGTACTTAAGGACCAAGGGGCCATCATGTTGTCCATGTACTTAAGGACCAAGGGGCCATCATGGTGTCCATGTACTTAAGGACCAAGGGGCTATCATGGTGTCCATGTACTTAAGGACCAGGGGATCATCATGGTGTCCATGTAACTAAGGACCAAGGGGCCATCATGGTGTCCATGTAACTAAGGACCAAGGGGCCATCATGGTGTCCATGTAACTAAGGACCAATGGGCCATCATGGTGTCCATGTAACCGAAGACCAAGGGGCCATCATGGTGTCCATGTAACTAAGGACCAATGGGCCATCATGGTGTCCATGTACTTAAGGAACAGGGGACCTTCATGGTGTCCATATAATGACAGACCATGGTGTCCATGTACATCAGAGCTAAACCTGAAAACTGATCTTTCTCACAAGTTACGGGATTGGTAACATTGTATCAGCAGTCTCTGGATGTTTCCATTCACTGACAGCTAACTAGAAGAAATCTGGAAACCAGTGATGAACATAAACAAAGAGAATCTTAAGTTACAGAACTTTTCCTTACACTACGATTCGGCAATAATAAACTCCTCGGGCGCCGGTGGCGGGTAGAATCGCGGTGACAAAGGGGTTAAACCTATAGGGCGCATTGTACATATGCAGATCCGGATTTGAGGAGATGAAACTAGAGACTTTAATTCCTGGGCTAACCTTCCTTGTGGGGTACACACAGCGTGATATCGCAGTCCTATTATTCCACTAAATTAAGATTTTTTTCCCCGTTGCCTTCTCCCCGCCGTCCTGCCCTGTGAATTTACACAGAATTTTCTTAGAAAGGTTTTACAACTCCCTTCTGAGCTGGAGAACGGCAGAATTTCTCCCGCCGGCTGCAGACAAAAGCTCGGATTGAATACGGTTTTTGTTGGGGCGCAGGACCAGTTCACATTTCAGGGGTTTTTAATCTACAAAGCAATTAAAAGTCTCATATTTTAAAACAAACATGAATTGGTACAAGCCGCAGGGACGGATCCCATAGGTGACTCGCCTGTACAGAACGCCGCGCCGACGCTACGGTATGGACTCAATATCATTGTACAATAGTTTATTATTACAGAATGGGAGCGGGGGGGCGGGGGCACATAATGACCTAAGTTACAAAGATAATAATTCAAGGAAATGAAATCATAAGACGCAATCTGAGATTTAAAGGAACGGTACACCTAGAAATAAATGGTGGTGGGCGGGGATTACACGGAGGGGATGTAACTGCCCCCAGGCTGTAGAATTCTTGGGGTTCATTCTTTCTGATCCCACCCATATACAGAGGCGGGGCTTATTCTCGTAGACAGATTAGTGGGGGATAGATGCAACCAGAAGCCGGGACATTGTGAGGTTTGTGACTTTGATCAATGATCGGCTTGTTACATCCTCCTAACTATGGGATAAGATCAGATGAAGGAATAAGGAAGAAGGTTTTGGGAGGAAATTGGGGATTATTGTAAATTATTTTTACATAAAAAGGAAAAAAAAAGATAGTTCCTTCCGTTTCTGGACACACAGGAAATGATCAATGGACCAATCAGAGGCTACGGGAGTAACTGACCTCGACTAGTGTCACTTCCTGTGCGTAGAGAGGGACTGGCCCAGAAGTGATGGAAGAGCAGGGGACTAGAGAGGGGCATGGATTTGCCTTAATTTCTTATTGTATATCACTAAGAACTTCTTTTTGCAAAAATTTTAACCTGTTGACATCCCCTTTAAGTGACTGGGAAATAAAGTGTAGATGGAGCATAAATCCACCATATACCCCCAGATCTAGTCCCTGGCTACTATAGGCCTTATCCTCGCCCCAACTCACGTCCGATTTATATTCTAACTATGACCTTGTACAGTACAAAAGCAGAAAGCGCCGCTCTCTGTGCAGTGGTCACAATAGGGTACTGTAGCTCCCATTCATTAGGATGCAGTGACCCAGCTCAGCCACTACACAGAGAATGGCGCTGTCTGCTTATCACATGTTGATCTGTGGGGGTTCTGGGTCTTGGAACCCCAACATTTTGATATTGGGGACTTGGAACCCCAACATTTTGATATTGGGGACTTGGAACACCAACATTTTGATATTGGGGACGTATTCTATGGGTAAGTTACCAATAGTTTCCACAATTTGAATTGTCCACAGACATAAATTATCGCCTAAAATATCTTTATTCAAGGACAAAAAAGTCTAACGAACGGTGGAGGGGGATATAATGGATTTGTTTCCGAATAAGCCGGTCATTATGTTGCAAAAATGCGTAAAGGGAAACAAACAACAATGCGCTAATGATTCCATCAAATACTCGCGCTCTGGGTCCAGTTAATTGTCTGCGTTTCCGATGGCTCCGCATTAGCGAATGACTAATCAGGGGATGTTGTGAGGCCTCGGCTATTCCTGGATTCGCCAGCTTCGTGGAAAGGGGAGGTGGGTGGGGGTGGGGATGCCACTTTGGAAACGCTTAAGACAACATAATAAGTAGCTATTTTGTCCAAAAAGGAAAGAAAAATATCCGTCACGTAAAAAAAAAAAAAAAAAAAAAAATGATCACATGATTTCATGGTTCTATATTTTGCTCTAGACAACTTGGCACGTTCCTCGAAATGCCAACAGCTGGCATGGCCTTTATGTAAAAGCAACAAGAAGGAAACAAACCGTCTTCGCTTGGATACAACGTTGCAGCTTTGGAGACCCAAGAAACATCTCGAGGACCCCCGTCTCTAGAGGTCAATCTAGATCTGGCAGGCAGCGCAGGAGAAGATCCGTCTCCAGGCCGGAGTTGTATCTCAGGTTTCCCTTTGCTGTGCGCCGGCGGCTAGACCAAACACATCCCCCCCCCTCCCCAGCGTGTGCGTCGTCTACCTGCATCCCGCCGCTGCCAGGGTCAGAGAAGCTTCACTGGGAACAAAAACACTGGGAGATTGTGGAGAGATTTCTCCTTAGGATATCGCAACGCAGAAGCCATTAATCATCATTTTCTACAGAAATAACAAACTTTGCCGTAACAAAAACTTGTATCCATTAAGGGGTAATGTATGCGGGCTCTCCCAGAGCCCACACCTGCCATGCGGTCATAAGAGGAAAGTCCCGGGAGATAAGATATAACCAGGGGTTACTATGGTTGACTTAAAGTCCAACAAGATACAAAAATGTTCATTTTCATCCCTATAACCCAAGAATTATGGACTGTAGGTCGGCCATGTTTCCTGGATTGAGCACCCGGACTATCGGCATGATAGCCCTCTATGATACCAGGAGCCCCTGCACACTTATGGGACTATTATACAGGCAGTCCCTGGGTTACATACAAGATAGGGTCTGTAGGTTTGTTCTTAAGTTGAAGTTGTATGTAAGTCGGAACTGTATATTTTATCATTGTAATCCCAGCCAGAACTTTTTTGGTCTCTGTGACAATTGGATTTTAAAAATGTTGGGTTGTCATAAGAACCAGGATTACCACTAAATCTTCATTACAGGCGCCCGTGATAACTGTTATAGCTGATCATTGTAGCCTAAGGCTAAAGTACAGTAAATTACCAATATCCAGAGGTCCGTTTGTAACTAGGGGTCGTATGTAAGTCGAGTGTTCTTAAGTAGGGGACCGCCTGTACTGCAATTAAATCATTATTACCCTATGGGACCGGATCACCCCAAGAATATCCCTTTAACCAAGACCAGTCGAGAATTTATCTTTTATTTAAACTTCACCAAATATTTGTGTCTCTGGTTCAACTTTAATTGCAACTGATACACTGGTCCTTAGGGAGGATTTACCCTCGGGTCACAATTTTAATAAATCCCTAAAAATTCTCCCTAAAATTCTAATTAATCTTCTCTTTCATGTTGTATTATGTTCACTTTGACAAAATTTTGGACCGAGATTCCTGGCATCAAAACTTCTACCAAATGACAGAATTTAATGTCCCATTCGCAACAAAGTTGTAATTTTAAGGTGGGGGCGGGGCTGTGTAGTAATGGGCAAGTGCAGCAGCAGACATGGCCCCACCCCCAGTGCTCCGAGAACCTAATTTTCATCAAGTTAAAAATAGAATTTTTTGTAATACACTGTATCAGTGTTAAAACAATAGGAATAAGAATTGTAAACTGATGGTTATTTGGTTGGGAGGTAGGAGACCCCTTTAAAGGAAATCTCCCAACACAATCCATCCTGATAAACCAGGGACATTACTCATAGATCCAGGCACCGGGACTGTGGTATCTTCTTATATGTGTTATCCATGCCTCCTTCCTTATAAAACTTGTAAAATTATGCTAATGAGCTAGAAGTGCTCTACAAGAGCCCCTCTGTGCTCTGTCTTCACAAGCTGTTACACTGTCTCACCTTTCCCCCTGCTCCCTAACTCGTGAGCTGCTGCCCTGGGAATAAAGTAGGAAGAGGAAGGTGCAGAGGGAGAAAAGGGGGAGGGGAGACAGTGTAACAGCCTGTGAAGACAGAGCCGGAGGGGCTCTAGTAGAGGCCTTCTGGTTCATTAGAAAAATTATAAAAGTTGATATTATATAAGAAGATTCCCATATTCCTGGAGTAATGTCCCTGGTTTATCAGGATGGATTCTGATGGGAGAATTAGGGGCTTATACATATATGTCACTAGTGATAGAACAATACAGGCGGTCCCCTACTTAAGGACACCCGACTTACAGACAACCCATAGTTACAGACAGTCCCCTCTGACCTCTGGTGACCCCTCTGCCCCCTGTGACCTCTGGTGACCTCTCTGGATGTTACTATAGTCCCAGGCTGCAATGATCAGCTGTAAGGTGTCTGTAATGAAGCTTTATTGATAATCCTTGGTCCCATTACAGCAAAAAATGTTTAAACTCCAATTGTCACTGGGACAAAAAATAATTTGTCTGGATCTACAATTATAAAATATACAGTTTCGACTTACATACAAATTCAACTTAAGAACAAACCTCCAGACCCTATCTTGTACGTAACCCGGGGACTGCCTGTACTATATAGATCCGGACTGCAGCACCACTTAGACAACCTGGGCCGGTGTCACTGATAACGATTGTCTCTTTAAAATTCAAAGACCGAGCGCCAGCGAATTCTTCCGAGAGGCCGATGGGCCGATCCGGTTCCTGTTTGTTCTGATTACATTTGCTTCCGTGCACAGAAACAATGCGCCATTCAATGCGGCAACAGGGTCTGCAATCACCTCCTTCTTTGGGGGCGACAGTTGATATTTAAATTTACAACGACCCCTAAATATGTCACATCAAATATCACAACATTCTAAAATATTGTTACATTGTTAAAGAACTTTAAAGTCTTTTCTTTTTTTTGTAACTTTTTTTTTTTCCGTTTTGCTTTATTTGGCTGGCGACTTGATTGGGTATTTTAAAGATGGATGCTCTGCGTCTCCGTGGAACCGCTTTTCGTCCGTCGCCATGACTCTGCTCGGTAATCAAACAGGGGGGGGGGGGGGGCAAGAATTCTCACTTCATATTTTGGAGAACACCAAAGGGACGGCAGAGCCATAAATCACAGCACGAGAATTTTTTTTTTTTTTTTTATACTGTATTTATTTATTTTTTGTCTGGATTTCTCCGGAGAAGTTTCTGGGAGATATTTGATTTGAAATAACTCGGGCGGGAGAATCACCCACTTCATCAGGCTTAACCGTCGCGCTGCGTTTGATGTCGATGCGGTCAGGCCTATGGCGAGCTGGTAAATCCGGGACGGGTTCACGGATGAGCTCCTACCCCTCTTCTCTCACTTCATAGACGTCAACCAATGATAAGGGATATTACTCCTAATTTTTATTACCCCCCCTCTAGTTTTTCGGTTTATATCCCACAATATTTTATGTCGATTTCGATGCAATATTTTTATAAGGTTTTTTTGTATGTTGTTACATTATATTATAGAATATAAATAAAATAATAATAATAAATAACAAATGTATTCAATAATATATGGAACGTGTCACAAACTCTCCAAATCTCCAACAGTAACCAAGTTTTTTTTTCTGTTTTTGTATATTATCCCACGGCCAAGCCCAATCCATGCGCTCACTTTTTGGATTGTAAGCTCCTCGGCCTAGCACCTCAGATCCTGCTGGTGCTTGAACAACGACGTGTATCGACCGTTAATAATGAATAAATTCGCAAAAAAAAAAAAAAAATTAAATAATTTATTATCAATCCTGAAATTTCTAGACTTGAGAGCGAGTTGTATTGCATATGAAAAAAATGTTCTTTTTTTTTTCAAAATTGATCAAATACAAAAAGTTAAAATGATTGAACATTATTTGAAGTTTCAAAATTTCAAATAATTAGATTAGGGGAAAAAAAACTACATTTTTTAAATTTTTGTTTCTTTTTCTGCCACAATTTTCGAAATTTCCAAATACTCTGAATTTTTTTTTCTTACTTCCAAACCTTCCTAATTTACTACATGGCCGTGAGTACGAGAGTGCAGGGGGTGGTAGCCAGACGTGTTGACCTATCCTTCAGTTCACTTTCTAATTCCCTTACAACAGACACCCAAACACTGGGGCCAATTTATTCCGAGGCCAATTAACCGGTCGGGATGGAGCGTGGGAGGAAAAACTTGCACCTGGTTGGAAACCCTACCGAAAATACAGACGCAGCTCCCTGGTAACAATCCAATACAGACCCAAATGCTAAAAGAAAAACAGCTATAAATAATTCCGAAGAATTTTTTAAAAAAAATTATTTCCAGAATGTGACTGCAATAAAATCAGCTTTTGTTCTAGAAGTAAAAAAAAAATTTACTGACCCCCCCCCCTCCCACCTCTCCTTCCGAGACAGCCCCCCCCCCCCCTCAACTCCGTCTTGTTGGAAACAAACAGGGTTAAGCTTCTCAAGCATCTCTTTGTTGTTTTGACTTTGACGATTTATGCAAATCAAATGTTAATTAGAGTAATTGTAACTAAAATCGCCCCTGTGTAAACCTCCGCCTTTGGTGGAGAGTGTGGGAATCGGACAACTGGTACTGGTGGCAGCTGTGCTAACTCAATCCCGTGCGCCCCGTACGCGGCCGAGCAGCATTCCCCACATCACTTTCATGTCTTTACAATTGGTTTTTATGAGGTGATAACATTTTTTACAAATACCATCATTTTTGCTTTTTTTTTTTTTTTAGATTGGAAGTGACAGTCTGACATTTTACAACTGGCTTTATTGAAAACAAGAATGGAGAACTCCGGCTGTAACGCACATTAAACGCTGAATAGAAATTCACATGCTAATGAGGTGAGAGGGGCGCTCCAGAAAGTTGTGATAAATGCTACATACATCCTGACGAGGAGAGGGGGGGGGGGCAAAGGCCTCGCAGGTTCAATCATACGTAGGGGAGCACAAACATCTTCCATTCTCTGCCCGGGCAGGTGAGGAGACGGCGGCCCAAAAAACGGAACATCCCCACCAAGAGGAGGCAATGCAGAGGGAAAAAGAATACAAAAAGTTGCACTTTCTCGGTAACATTCTATTCGGGGCTCCCGACCTTCTAGGAGATTGTCCACCATGACTCTACCTCTACTAATCCAAAATAATAAATCCAGCACCTCCGAGGTCCTAGTTATCTCCATACGGAATCGTTAATAAGGTGAAATAGAATACATTTAAAAATTTTAAAAAGTGGCACATTTTTGGTAATATTCTATTTGGAGATCCTAACCCTCCTAGAGGAACCTTTACAAGGGGTTAAATTCTTGAAGAATGACTGTCCACCTCTCAGGTCCTAGCGATCTCCGCATGGAATTCGGAATAAAGGCGGAATAGAATAGATTTCAAAAATTTTGCACATTTTTGGTAACATTCTATTTGGAACCCTCGACCTTCTTGGAGATATTTTACCAACGGTGGCTTAGTGGTTAGCATTACAGCTTTGCAGTGCTGGGAACCTAGGTTCAAGTCCCAGGGGCAACATATGCAAAGAGTTTGTATGTTCTCTCTGTGTTTGTGTGGGTTTCCTCCAGGTCCTCCGGTTTCCTCCCACACTCCAAAAAATACTGGTAGGTTGATTAGATTGTGAGCCGCATTGGGGACAGGGTCCAATTGTGGCAAGCTCCGTGCAGCGCTGTGTAATCTGTAGGCGCTATATAAATAAAGGAATTATTATTATTATTATTACTACCTCTAAATATTTTACTACCTAAAAGATATCTAAATACAGAGTCTGCCCCCTCTCTGGTCCTAGTGAACCCCACGTGGAATCCCTCATAATGGAATAGAATAAAAAATGGAAAACGTTGCGGATCATTAATCACATTGGTGGTCTAATCTAGCAATCCGTATACAGGCAGTTCCCTACTTAAGGACACCCGACTTACAGACAACCCATAGTTACAGACAGACCCCTCTGACCTCTGGTGAAGCTTTCAGAATGCTTTACTATAGTCCCAGACTGCAATAATGAGCTGTAAAGTGTCTGTAATGAAGCTGTATTGATAATCCTTGGTCCCATTACAGCAAAAAATGTTTAAACTCCAATTGTCACTGGGGCCAAAAATTTTTTTGTCTTTATCTACAATTATAAAATATACAGTTTCGACTTACATACAAATTCAACTTAAGAACAAACCTCCGGACCCTATCTTGTATGTAACCCGGGGACTGCCTGTAAATACTTAATCAATGGTGTCCAATAATCGGGCAATTCTTAGTTTCAGCTGATGGTAAGTTAGAAGAATTTATAGTCATTTTTAATAAATTAATCTAAAAATAGAAGAAAATAGAGGATGAAAGGGAGCAAACCTGGATCGGACACATAGTATCTGATCTCTACTTCCTGTCCCCGTTTTACCAAACAGGAAATGCCTGATCAGCCAATCACTGATTGAGGTGGAGCTGCCCATTTCCTGTGTATTGAGACAAGGAGAGAACAGGGCGGAGCAGCTTTGCTGTATTGGGGGTCATTGAAGTGAAGACTCATAGTTTTTGGACCATTTTAAAAAATGTTGAATTTTCATTTAAATGTATTAAACTGTAAATTACTATCCCCTCTATTATTGTTATATTCTATGGGGAGGGGTGTAATAAACTATCCACAACACTAACATATTGGCCCCTGATTCAATACTTGGCCTCAAGTTTTTGCCGACACACTGTAACGACACTTGGCCGTCCTGCTCTGCGTCTGCAGGGGAAGAGCTCCGACACTTACATGCCTCCTATTAAATGGGCGCAACGCTTACAATGTTTTCTGTCTTGTTGTCTCGCTACATGAAGACTCAGAACAAACAAACATCTTATTCTCATTTTGGAAGGAAAAGTTGTTTTCCTATTTGTGCATCGGAAAATCTAAGTCCAGACACAATAAGATGGAGCCCAGATCTGGTGAACGGTCTTGTATCATATCTCATATTTATGGAGTCCTTCAAATATTTCCTTGTAAAGAATATTGTCAGGCAAAGCCAAGATGGTTTTATAGTAGTATTATAGTATAGTCTCCATAGGAACCCCAATACTTTACACTGCAGGCTGGATCCACTGATCCGAACACCCAAAATTCCAGTAGATAAACCACATATGTGTCTTTGGTGAGACCCCATCACGGTCCCACATTATCAAACTTCAGGCGATCGTTACAGCAGCCTGTAATCTGCATATTCTGTGTATTCTGCATATTCTGCATATTCTGCGTATTCTGCGCATTCTGCGCATTCTGCGTATTCTGCGTGTTCTGCGTGTTCTGCGTATTCTGCATATTCTGCGTATTCTGCGTGTTCTGCGTGTTCTGCGTGTTCTGCGTCTGCGTATTCTGCATATTCTGCATATTCTGCGTGTTCTGCGTGTTCTGCGTATTCTGCGTATTCTGCGTATTCTGCGTGTTCTGCGTGTTCTGCGTGTTCTGCATATTCTGCATATTCTGCGTGTTCTGCGTGTTCTGCGTGTTCTGCGTATTCTGTGTATTCTACATATTCTGCGTATTCTGCGTGTTCTGTGTATTCTGTGTATTCTGTGTATTCTGCGTATTCTGCGTATTCTGCGTGTTCTGTGTATTCTGTGTATTCTGTGTATTCTGTGTGTTCTGCGTGTTCTGTGTATTCTGTGTATTCTGTGTATTCTGTGTATTCTGTGTGTTCTGCGTATTCTGCGTGTTCTGCGTGTTCTGTGTATTCTGTGTATTCTGCGTATTCTGTGTATTCTGTGTATTCTGCGTGTTCTGCGTGTTCTGCGTGTTCTGCGTATTCTGCGTATTCTGCGTGTTCTGTGTATTCTGTGTATTCTGTGTGTTCTGCGTATTCTGCGTGTTCTGCGTGTTCTGTGTATTCTGTGTATTCTGTGCATTCTGCGTATTCTGTGTATTCTGTGTATTCTGTGTGTTCTGTGTGTTCTGTGTATTCTGTGTATTCTGTGTATTCTGTGTATTCTGCATATTCTGTGTATTCTGCGTATTCTGTGTATTCTGTGTATTCTGCGTGTTCTGCGTGTTCTGCGTATTCTGCGTATTCTGCGTGTTCTGTGTATTCTGTGTATTCTGTGTATTCTGTGTGTTCTGCGTATTCTGCGTGTTCTGCGTGTTCTGTGTATTCTGTGTATTCTGTGCATTCTGCATATTCTGCGTATTCTGCGTATTCTGCATATTCTGCGTATTCTGCATATTCTGTGTATTCTGTGTATGGGCAACAGTATATTAAGAAACATTCCAGTAGATAAACCACATGTGTGTCTTTGGTGAGACCCCATCACGGTCCCACATAATCAAACTTCAGGCGATCGTTACAGACGCCTGTATTCTGCATATTATTTGTATGGGCAACACAATATAAAGAAACATTCCAGACGACACTGATAAAATACTTTGTCTTAGGCTATGACCAAAAATCTGGCTGGCACAATACAGGGGTCACTCATAGGTGGCCAAAAATTCCCTGTTACACACAGTTCCACTGGATACTGAACTAAGTACAGCACAGAGTATCAGAACCCGGAGAGATCCTGTAAAAACTCTACTTTTCAGTCAAATTTGTGTAATAATAAATCCAAGAACAAGAAAATCTGA
Organism: Engystomops pustulosus; assembly: GCF_040894005.1. NCBI lineage: Eukaryota > Metazoa > Chordata > Amphibia > Anura > Leptodactylidae > Engystomops > Engystomops pustulosus. The sequence goes on along the minus strand of NC_092420.1, from coordinate 95,760,888 downwards.
GGTTACATCTATATGTAAGATGACACATGCGGCTGCGGTCACACGTGGCGTTAACACCTACATTTTCAAACAGCTGAGAAGAGGAGATGAAAACGCCACATGTGACCGCAGCCTTAGAAGAAACATATAAATTTCAATAAAATGTGAATGCAAAAATTGATGAATTAAAAAAAGAAAAAACGGCCCAAACTTTCAATGCCCAACAGGTTTATGTGCAAATTTTTAAACATTTAAAGCATGTGAAATGATTCCAATTTCCATGTTCAAACAGGGTCCATGAAAAAAATCCTTCCTTTGCAGTGCAGATTTGCGCATAAAAAGTCGCAAAAATAAGCAACAAAAAGAGACACATAAGTGAAAAGTCACATGGAACATCTGGAAAATAAAGATACATAAGGCATAAGGTGCAGAATAAGTCATACTTACAAAAAGTTGCAAACCCACAAAAAAGTCACAAAAATGAGACAAATAAACTAGCAGATAAAAAGATACATGTGATACACAGTGACTGCACCAGCAGCAGGATAGTGAGTGCAGCTCTGGGGTATAATACAGGATGTAACTCAGGATCAGTACAGGATAAGTAATGTCATGTATGTACACAGTGACTGCACCACCAGCAGAATAGTGAGTGCAGCTCTGGGGTATAATACAGGATGTAACTCAGGATCAGTACAGGATAAGTAATGTCATGTATGTACACAGTGACTGCACCAGCAGCAGAATAGTGAGTGCAGCTCTGGGGTATAATACAGGATGTAACTCAGGATCAGTACAGGATAAGTAATGTCATGTATGTACACAGTGACTGCTCCAGCAGCAGAATAGTGAGTGCAGCTCTGGGGTATAATACAGGATGTAACTCAGGGTCAGTACAGGATAAGTAATGTCATGTATGTACACAGAGACTGCACCATCAGCAGAATAGTGAGTGCAGCTCTGGAGTATAATGCAGGATGTAACTCAGGATAAGTACAGGATAAGTAATGTCATGTATGTACACAGTGACTGCACCAGCAGCAGAATAGTGAGTGCAGCTCTGGAGTATAATACAGGATGTAACTCAGGATCAGTACAGGATAAGTAATGTCATGTATGTACACAGTGACTGCACCAGCAGCAGAATAGTGAGTGCAGCTCTGGAGTATAATACAGGATGTAACTCAGGATCAGTACAGGATAAGTAATGTCATGTATGTACACAGTGACTGCACCAGCAGCAGAACAGTGAGTGCAGCTCTGGGGTATAATACAGGATGTAACTCAGGATCAGTACAGGATAAGTAATGTCATGTATGTACACAGTGACTGCACCAGCAGCAGAACAGTGAGTGCAGCTCTGGGGTATAATACAGAATGTAACTCAGGATCAGTACAGGATAAGTAATGTCATGTATGTACACAGTGACTGCACCAGCAGCAGAATAGTGAGTGCAGCTCTGGGGTATAATACAGGATGTAACTCAGGATCAGTACAGGATAAGTAATGTCATGTATGTACACAGTGACTGCACCAGCAGCAGAATAGTGAGTGCAGCTCTGGAGTATAATACAGGATGTAACTCAGGATCAGTACAGGATAAGTAATGTCATGTATGTACACAGTGACTGCACCAGCAGCAGAATAGTGAGTGCAGCTCTGGTGTATAATACAGGATGTAACTCAGGATCAGTACAGGATAAGTAATGTCATGTATGTACACAGTGACTGCACCAGCAGCAGAATAGTGAGTGCAGCTCTGGAGTATAATACAGGATGTAACTCAGGATCAGTACAGGATAAGTAATGTCATGTATGTACACAGTGACTGCACCAGCAGCAGAATAGTGAGTGCAGCTCTGGAGTATAATACAGGATGTAACTCAGGATCAGTACAGGATAAGTAATGTCATGTATGTACAGTGACTCCACCAGAAGAACTGTGAATGCAGCTCTGGAGTATAATACAGGTGATTATGTAGATTATAACTATCTGTGCACTGTAAATACTACATCCTATCATCCTCTCTATTATCTCCTGATTACACACAAAGCAGCAGCGACGACTCGCCAGACATAACGGGGCGCGGCGTCCCTGGAATCCTCCTCGTGTAAATGTTCGTTGCGATGTGTAATTATTTTGCAGCCCTTTATAGACTGCTCCGAGTCGCTTTTTACCCTTCAGTCGGCAATATTTATTATACAGCATTTTATGGGAGGAAATTGGAGCTCGGTAAAATGTGGAGGAACGTTCACTGCGGATCTGAAATAGCCATTTAGCCAAATTGCATACCTGTGCTGTGTCAGCGATAACTGAATACATCTCATTCCATTGGTCTAATGGATGGCAATTGAATTTAATTAGCAAAACTACTCCGACTTACTCCGAGGCTCGGCGCAAAGTAATGAAATATTCCTTCCTCGCTCACACGGGGAGAGACCTCCATCCTGAGCCATTGTAAAAATATTAACCACCGAATAGCGCTGAGGCGACGGAACGGCCACCAAAGTGTTTACCCAGGGCGGCGACGCTCTCCGCGGAGACGGACGGGAGGATTATAGCGACGCTCCTAATGTTAAACACTGTATAGATTCAATTACCAGAATGTCCCCATTAAAGGCACTTTTATGGTATGAATAAATGCAAATCCTCTCCGCGGATCAATACCGGGCACAACTCCATAGCTCAACCCCAGGAACAAAAAAAAACGGATTCAGCGCCTATAAATTATTTTCCTCTTAGAGAAAAAAAAAGAGAATTAGAATCTTTTAAAATGTTCAAGTGAATGGAAATCACTCGCTCCGGGGTTAACCCTTGAAGGACACATCGGATAGTTGGAAAGTTTTTGAAAAGTTTCTTAAAGTCATAACCAGATTGGATTTTTGCCGTCACAGGGGGTTTAACTTGAAGAGGTTCAGATGGACCCAGGCGCCTAAGGGCTCCCATAGGGGGTCATCGCTAGAAACTAAACATTAGGTCAAGGGTGAATTGGGGTTCAGTAACTTAGTGGGTTGCCTCTCCGCCTCGCTCAGACCAAAGGGTCACAAAAATACCCAATTCTCCATGAACATCCAGGAGTCTCCCCAAAAAGTGTGAGACCTCCAAACTCCCACATGAGAGGTCAGCTCTCCAAAGCAACCACTGGATTTAGATTGGTGAGTGATATGGACACGTAGACATACAGGTTCCAAAAAATGGTTATATGCCTCAACACCCACAGCCTATGACAGTGATGGCTAACCTATGGCACTGGTGCCAGAGGTGGCACTCGGAGCCCTTTCTGTGGGCACTCAGGCCATCACCAGAGATGGCTCCCGGTATCTTCCTGCAGTCCCAGACAGCCCAGGACTTGCTGTGCACAGAGCTATTTTAAAGTGACAGCTCTACCTGGGACTATTTCCTGCTTTATTGCTGTCCTCAGAGTGCTGGTATCAATGAAAACTGTGACAGAGAAGGGAGTATAAATCACAAATTACATTTCTGTGTTGGCACTTTGCGATAAATAAGCGGTGTCTTTGTTGTAGTTTGGGCACTCGGTCTCTAAAAGGTTTGCCATCACTGGCCTATGAGAAGGAGCATGGTCAGCCCCGAAATTAAGCAGCACCCCCTTTCCAGACTTAAAATTTTAAGTGTTTGCAATTACCCAAAAAGTTCCAAAAAAAAAAATTCTTTGACTTCGACAAGTCCCTATTGCACCCCCAGTACATAGTGTTATGTGCTGTAATGTGCTATATCCCTGCAGCGCCACTACAGGAGAAATGGAGTATTACACATATTGTAATCAATGAGGACACCCATTGCATCTCCAAGGCTGGAGAAATTCTGTGTATCCCCATTCTCAGGCCCAACTCCAGAACATGACGTCAATGATTACTGTGTGATCTCTAATTGTTACTGTTTCTTCTATTTTATCTACTTCATAATGACAAATTGGATTTATGTAGCAAAAGGTACAAGAAAAGGTCCGAAAGTTCGCCCTGACTGCTACACAAATAAGCGACAGGATAAGGAAATTGTATCCAAGTACCAGACCTTGTGTATCATAGTGACTGATACAATGAGGCAAACAACAGTCATAACAGTCATAACACTACACAGTAACACAGGGATATAGAGGTATAAAACAGACAGCTCACAATGCGAAACAACAGCGCCGCACCGCCATACACAAGCATAGTGATACAATAACACAGCATCACATAGTAACACAGCCTCATATAGTAACACAGCATCATATAGTAACACAGCGTCATATAGTAACACAGCGTCAAATAGTAACACAGTGTCAAATAGTAACACAGCGTCAAATAGTAACACAGCGTCATATAGTAAAACAGCATTATATAGTAACAGTGTCATATAGTAACACAGTGTCATATAGTAACACAGCGTCATATAGTAACACAGCCTCATATAGTAACACAGCATCATATAGTAACACAGCATCAAATAGTAACACAGCGTCAAATAGTAACACAGCGTCAAATAGTAACACAGCGTCAAATAGTAACACAGCGTCATATAGTAACACAGCGTCATATAGTAACACAGCGTCATATAGTAACACAGCGTCATATAGTAACACAGCGTCATATAGTAACACAGCGTCATATAGTAACACAGCGTCATATAGTAACACAGCGTCATATAGTAAAACAGCGTCATATAGTAACCCAGCGTCATATAGTAACCCAGCGTCATATAGTAACCCAGCGTCATATAGTAACACAGCATCATATAGTAACCCAGCGTCATATAGTAACACAGCGTCATATAGTAACCCAGCGTCATATAGTAACACAGCGTCATATAGTAACCCAGCGTCATATAGTAACACAGCGTCATATAGTAACACAGCGTCATATAGTAACACAGAGTCATATAGTAACACAGCGTCATATAGTAACACAGCGTCATATAGTAACACAGCGTCATATAGTAACACAGCGTCATATAGTAACACAGCGTCATATAGTAACACAGCGTCATATAGTAACACAGCGTCATACAGTAACACAGCGTCATACAGTAACCCAGCGTCATACAGTAACACAGCGTCATATAGTAACCCAGCGTCATATAGTAACACAGCGTCATATAGTAACACAGCGTCATATAGTAACACAGCGTCATATAGTAACACAGCCTCATATAGTAACCCAGCGTCATATAGTAACACAGCGTCATATAGTAACCCAGCGTCATATAGTAACACAGCGTCATATAGTAACACAGCGTCATATAGTAACACAGCGTCATATAGTAACACAGCGTCATATAGTAACACAGCGTCAAATAGTAACACAGCGTCATATAGTAACACAGCGTCAAATAGTAACACAGCGTCATATAGTAACACAGCGTCATATAGTAACACAGCGTCATATAGTAACACAGTCATATAGTAACACAGCGTCATATAGTAACACAGCGTCATATAGTAACACAGCATTATATAGTAACAGTGTCATATAGTAACACAGCGTCATATAGTAACACAGCGTCATATGGTAACACAGCGTCATATAGTAACACAGCGTCATATAGTAACACAGCGTCATATAGTAACACGGCGTCATATAGTAACACAGCGTCATATAGTAACACAGCGTCATATAGTAACATAGTGCTGTCATATAGTAACACAGTGCTGTCATATAGTAACACAGCGTCATATAGTAACACAGCGTCATATAGTAACACAGCGTCATATAGTAACACAGCGTCATATAGTAACACAGCGTCATATAGTAACACAGCGTCATATAGTAACACAGCGTCATATAGTAACACAGCGTCATATAGTAACACAGCGTCATATAGTAACACAGCGTCATATAGTAACACAGCCTCATATGGTAACACAGCGTCATATGGTAACACAGCGTCATATAGTAACACAGCGTCATATAGTAACACAGCATCATATAGTAACACAGCGTCATATAGTAACACAGCGTCATATGGTAACACAGCATCATATAGTAACACAGCGTCATATAGTAACACAGCGTCATATGGTAACACAGCCTCATATAGTAACACAGCCTCATATAGTAACACAGCATCATATAGTAACACAGCATCATATAGTAACACAGCATCATATAGTAACACAGCATCATATAGTAACACAGCATCATATAGTAACACAGCATCATATAGTAACACAATGTCATATAGTAACGCAGCGTCATATAGTAACACAGCGTCATATAGTAACACAACATCATATAGTAACACAGCGTCATATGGTAACACAGCGTCATATGGTAACACAGCGTCATATGGTAACACAGCGTCATATAGTAACACAGCATCATATAACACAGCGTCATATAGTAACACAGCGTCATATAGTAACACAGAGTCATATAGTAGCACAGCGTCATATAGTAAAACAGCGTCATATAGTAACACAGCGTCATATAGTAACACAGCATCATATAGTAACACAGCATCATATAGTAACACAGCATCATATAGTAACACAGCGTCATATAGTAACACAGCGTCATATAGTAACACAGCGTCATATAGTAACACAGCGTCATATAGTAACACGGCGTCATATAGTAACACAGCGTCATATAGTAACACAGCGTCATATAGTAACACAGCGTCATATAGTAACATAGTGCTGTCATATAGTAACACAGTGCTGTCATATAGTAACACAGCGTCATATAGTAACACAGCGTCATATAGTAACACAGCGTCATATAGTAACACAGTGTCATATAGTAACACAGCGTCATATAGTAACACAGCGTCATATAGTAACACAGCGTCATATAGTAACACAGCATCATATAGTAACACAGCGTCATATAGTAACACAGCGTCATATAGTAACACAGCGTCATATAGTAACACAGCCTCATATAGTAACACAGCATCATATAGTAACACAGCATCATATAGTAACACAGCGTCATATAGTAACACAGCGTCATATGGTAACACAGCCTCATATAGTAACACAGCCTCATATAGTAACACAGCATCATATAGTAACACAGCATCATATAGTAACACAGCATCATATAGTAACACAGCATCATATAGTAACACAGCATCATATAGTAACACAATGTCATATAGTAACGCAGCGTCATATAGTAACACAGCGTCATATAGTAACACAACATCATATAGTAACACAGCGTCATATAGTAACACAGCGTCATATGGTAACACAGCGTCATATGGTAACACAGCGTCATATAGTAACACAGCATCATATAACACAGCGTCATATAGTAACACAGTGCTGTCATATAGTAACACAGAGTCATATAGTAGCACAGCGTCATATAGTAAAACAGCGTCATATAGTAACACAGCGTCATATAGTAACACAGCATCATATAGTAACACAGCATCATATAGTAACACAGCGTCATATAGTAACACAGCGTCATATAGTAACACAGCGTCATATAGTAACACAGTGCTGTCATATAGTAACACAGAGTCATATAGTAGCACAGCGTCATATAGTAAAACAGCGTCATACAGTAACACAGCGTCATATAGTAACACAGCGTCATATAGTAACACAATGTCATATAGTAACACAGCGTCATATAGTAACACAATGTCATATAGTAACACAGCGTCATGTAGTAACACAGCGTCATGTAGTAACACAGCGTCATATAGTAACACAATGTCATATAGTAACACAGCGTCATATAGTAACACAGCGTCATACAGTATCACAGCGTCATGTAGTAACACAGCGTCATGTAGTAACACAGCGTCATGTAGTAACACAGCGTCATGTAGTAACACAGTGCGGTAATATAGTAACACAGCATCATATAGTAACACAGCGTCATGTAGTAACATAGCGTCATATAGCAACACAGTGCGGTAATATAGTAACAAAACATCATATAGTAACATAGCGTCATATAGTAACATAGCGTTGTGTAGTAACACAGTGCGGTAATATAGTAACACAGCGCAGTCATACAATGACATAGTGACACAATAATGCAGTAACACAATGATACAGCACAGTCCCGGGTCTGGTGCCTGTATATATATGTATGCAGCTTATCTTCACAATCTGGGGACTAGATATACACAATATTATCCATCACTAATTAATGGAGTGAATCATTTCTCCCTTATTCACAGAATAAATGTCGAAGGTGCAACTTTTACCCCCCCTACACTAGTTTCCATGTGGTCAGACATGTGCCAAGTCATAGTGTATGGGGGAGTATCATAGTGTCTGGGGGAGGTAACGTCACATCACTGCATTAAAATGGGTGACACGTCCCCAATCTCCTGATCAGTGGGGGTAGTAGAAACGCACACGGGTGACAATACTGAAATACAGACTAGATAGGGGCAAGTGGCTGCTATGGAGTCTCCTCTTCTCCATAATCTACTTTACATTGTATTTCTATAGTCTGAGACCATGAAGCGGAACATAGGGAGTGGATAGAGACCCCCATGTATATCAGACCCCCTTATATCCATATACTACATATAAAGCCTTCCTAGAGTCTATGGGACGTGTACTGGACACCATACAGAACCCAACACCCATCCACCAGGGACCCACCCAGCTCTTCAGGTGCCGGGGGCAGGACCGCGCTACTTTGTACAGGTAATGTGGATATGATTCCCACCAGGTTTCAGCTCTCGGAGGAGAACATAGAGTCAAGCCTTGCTCGAAACAAGAAAAGGAGCCTTGGGGTTATGCTATTAGGAAACACAGAGCAACAAACAGAAAGACAATTACTGGAGTACGCCGGGGATTTAGATTAAGGTGCCAAACAGTCATTAGAGCGCAATGTTTTTAGTTACCCCCTTCTCCTCCAGAACATACACTGATGAGGGAGACAACGGAGCGCTGTCATAGAGGAATTCTCTTATCACATTGCTGAACACTTGCAGCGGCCGGGAGAATAGAGGGGCTTTTGTTGCAGGTTATTCTCAAGGTCAAACACAGACAAGGACCTGCTGTTACTGCGTCCCAGCTCCTTCTCAGATCAATGACGACCAATGGACGCCTATTATTTGGCTTTAAAGTTGATATTAAGCTCAAAACTTTACCAAACTGGGATCATTGGAAAAATATTGGAAAACCGTTGCCAGCAAAACGCAACGTTACTGTGTCCTGAGGTCAACAGATGAGCGGCCAATTACACAGAGATCAGAACATGCAATAGAAAACGGTCAATGAATTAAAATTAATTCTGATACATAATAATTGATTCGTTGGTGGCTTTCATCTTACTGCCCTTTACCTTTAATAGATTTGGGTGGTCTCCCCCCAGGTTCGGTTTGGCCAAGCATGCATGTGTTCTTATTGGGAGAGGGCAGTAAGCCGATGCCAGACTCCTCTAGGGGTGACTAGAAGAGCAGAGGATTGGACAGATTAAACTCCAACATGTCCGCTCTTACTTTCCTTCATCAGGACACATCCCACAGGTTGGCCTTCTGGTGTATATGGACACCACTGAGGTCATGGTTATGGCTAATATTTAGCACTGAATAGAAGCACAATACCAGAAAATACACTGACTTTTCACTGTCCATTAGAAGAAGAAAAATGGAAAGATCAGAAATTCACAGAAAGTCAGAAACAGAATGGAAGATTAATCTCAGCCGTGCACCTCAAGGCTTCTTGGGGCTACAACACAAAAACAACAATGGGCTTCACATCTCCCATCCGAGAGACGCGTGATCAACGGAGATACAAAAACACATCAGATCTTCTATCCCAACACTGTGATCATGTGGTGATACCATGTAACAGACCAGATCTCCCATCAGATCACATTATGATCAGTTAAGATACAACGTTACACATCAGATCTCCCCATCCAAGTACAATACGATCAATTAAGAAACAATGTAACAGATCAGACATTGTGATAATTGATGATACAATGTAACACATCAGACACTCTGATCATTGATGATACAATGTAACAAATCGGTCACTCTGATCATTGATACAATGTAACACATCAGTCACTCTGATTATTGATGATACAATGTAACAGATCAAACATTGTGATAATTGATGATACAATGTAACATATCGGTCTCTCTGATCATTGATGATACAATGTAACACATCGGACACTCTGATCATTGATGATACAATGTAACACATCGGACACTCTGACCATTGATGATACAATGTAACACATGGGTCACTGATTATTGATGATACAATGTAACACATCAGACACTCTCACCATTGATGATACAATGTACCACATCGGACACTCTGATCATTGATGATACAATGTAACACATCGGACACTCTGATCATTGATGATACAAAATAACACATCGGAAATTCTGATCATTGATGATACAATGTAACACATCGGACACCCTGATCATTGATGATACAATGTAACACATCGGACACTCTGATCATTGATGATACAATGTAACACATCAGACACGCTGATCATTGATGATACAATGTAACACATCGGACACTCTGATCATTGATGATACAATGTAACACATCGGACACTCTGATCATTGATGATACAATATAACACATCGGACACTCTGATCACTGATGATACAATGTAACACATCGGACACTCTGATCATTGATGATACAAAATAACACATCGGACATTCTGATCATTGATGATACAATGTAACACATCGGACACTCTGATCATTGATGATACAATGTAACACATCAGACACGCTGATCATTGATGATACAATGTAACACATCGGACACTCTGATCATTGATGATACAATGTAACACATCGGACACTCTGATCACTGATGATACAATGTAACACATCGGTCACTCTGATCACATACTTCACATCTCCGATCCAAGTGCAATGTGATCAATGGAGATACAATGCAACACTTTAGATCTACTATACAAAGTTCTTAATTTTAAAATGCTATTCTGCCATAATAACACATTTTTGATTAATTTCCTAGATAACATGAGACCCAACTCCAATGTTGTGCAGAAGAAAGAGAATATAATGGAGAAATTATACCCCACGACTTAGGCTATATTCACACTGACGTATGGGGGACGTATACACGGCTTAAGGATTCCTGCCCCAAGAAGTCCCTGGGAAAACAAAGCGGATTTGACCTGAATGTTATGCTTAAGGCCAATAGTGATGGGAAGTCTCATTACTGGTGGTTCAGATGATCTATAACTGATTTCAGAGCTGATGGTTGCCTTAGACATTGGGCTGAGGTCACTGGATCTGCCAATGTTTGTGGACCGGCAGCTCCTGGATGTGAAGAAGACACTCGGCTTATGTTATTTTGACATAAGTTGGTAAAAGTTATGACTAAACAGCTTTGCAGGACCAATACTCAACATAGTCTTACGGCTCCATGATCACACCTGCTGACAGTTTCCCTACAAGCTCATCCTAAGGCCTATCAGGAAGGACAACCCGATGCATCTGATCCAGCAGCTGATCCCAAGCTGTATCCGTGGTCCCGCGCAGATCGGAGAGTACAATCCAGGATAAAACCTGCTTTGTGTTACATGGTATCGCTATGTGCGCACTCCCCCCAAGCCGCATCATTTAGGGTATTGAGAAAGCCACATACCAGGTTACACGGAGAAGCCATGTGTTTAAAATCTTGAGTGACGCGTTCTCCTTGTGTACACAGTGCAGAGCGCGCACTAGAGGACAGGAGCGAGAACCCTTTGTGTTCTGAACCTTCTGTGTTTAGAAATGGAAACAATTGTAACCGAGTTCTGTTACTTTGTGCAAATAAGTTTCCTTCCATTGTCTGTCCACAGGGGCCAGGAACGGTGGACGGGATGGAAACATGTGGCAAGGGTGACCCGGGGTGACACCGGTGAGAATGTCACAATCACACAGAGGAAATTCTTTATAGTTTCTGTGGTTAATGAAAAACATAACAAGATCTGTCACTCCCCATTCTTAAGACGTGATTCAACCAAAGGCCACCTGTACATAGTATCTTATAACAATAATGCAGAATATTCACATAACCTGAGATGTGTCCCAGTATACAACCTACATGTATCAGAACACCGGCCAGGGGGTCACTCAGGAACACTACAGTATATACCAAGGGGATGCACCAGCAGAATAGTGAGTGCAGCTCTGGAGTATAATACAGGATGTAACTCAGGATCAGTACAGGATAAGTAATGTCATGTATGTACACAGTGACTGCACCAGCAGCAGAATAGTGAGTACAGCTCTGGAGTATAATACAGGATGTAACTCAGGATCAGTACAGGATAAGTAATGTCATGTATGTACACAGTGACTGCACCAGCAGCAGAATAGTGAGTGCAGCTCTGGAGTATAATACAGGATGTAACTCAGGATCAGTACAGGATAAGTAATGTCATGTATGTACACAGTGACTGCACCACCAGCAGAATAGTGAGTGCAGCTCTGGAGTATAATACAGGATGTAACTCAGGATCAGTACAGGATAAGTAATGCCATGTATGTACACAGTGACTGCACCAGCATCAGAATAGTGAGTGCAGCTCTGGGGTATAATACAGGATGTAACTCAGGATCAGTACAGGATAAGTAATGTCATGTATGTACACAGTGACTGCACCACCAGCAGAATAGTGAGCGCAGCTCTGGGGTATAATACAGGATGTAACTCAGGATCAGTACAGGATAAGTAATGTCATGTATGTACACAGGACTGCACCAGCAGCAGAATAGTGAGTGCAGCTCTGGGGTATAATACAGGATGTAACTCAGGATCAGTACAGGATAAGTAATGTCATGTATGTACACAGTGACTGCACCAGCAGCAGAATAGTGAGTGCAGCTCTGGGGTATAATACAGGATGTAACTCAGGATCAGTACAGGATAAGTAATGTCATGTATGTACACAGTGACTGCACCACCAGCAGAATAGTGAGTGCAGCTCTGGGGTATAATACAGGATGTAACTCAGGATCAGTACAGGATAAGTAATGTCATGTATGTACACAGTGACTGCACCAGCAGCAGAATAGTGAGTGCACCTCTGGAGTATAATACAGGATGTAACTCAGGATCAGTACAGGATAAGTAATGTCATGTATGTACACAGTGACTGCACCACCAGCAGAATAGTGAGCGCAGCTCTGGGGTATAATACAGGATGTAACTCAGGATCAGTACAGGATAAGTAATGTCACGTATGTACACAGTGACTGCACCAGGAGCAGAATAGTGAGTGCAGCTCTGGAGGATGATAGATGCTTGTGGTCAGTGCTGTCATTCCCTCTGGTTTTCCTCCATGTGACTCTCTATCGGACCCTCTCTCACTACCATCACATAGAAACACTATTTCTCTTTTTGTGTCTCCCAGCTGTCCGATATAACTTACTTGATGTGAGGATCTGCAGTCGGATGGGGGGCTATTGTGGGGGCACCCGGCAGCACACAGCACCTCTTGTCAGGAGGCAGTTATGAAGTCAAATTACTTGACAATAAGCGCTGAGAGGCTCCAACTGAGTGGAAAACATCAGATTGTTTTAATGATTTCTTATTAAGGGAAAATAACGAGCGCTGGACTTAATTAAACAAATATAACGGAATGATCCGGCTCATCTGTCACGTCCTGACCTCACATACATGTGCAAAGTCCCCCATTCAGTTGTGATATTCCTGGACATAAGAAATCATGTGACATCCTGACTCCTCCTGACCCTGTACCATGTATCATCCATAACATGTGATATTATTACACTGCAGACATCCCGGCCCCTCCTGACCCTGTACCATGTATCATCCATAACATGTGATATTATTACACTGCAGCCATCCCGGCCCCTCCTGACCCTGTACCATGTATCATCCATAACATGTGATATTATTACACTGCAGACATCCCAGCCCCTCCTGACCCTGTACCATGTATCATCCATAACATGTGATATTATTACACTGCAGACATCCCGGCCCCTCCTGACCCTGTACCATGTATCATCCATACCATGTGATATTATTACACTGCAGACATCCCGGCCCCTCCTGACCCTGTACCATGTATCATCCATAACATGTGATATTATTACACTGCAGACATCCCGGCCCCTCCTGACCCTGTACCATGTATCATCCATACCATGTGATATTATTACACTGCAGACATCCCGGCCCCTCCTGACCCTGTACCATGTATCATCCATAACATGTGATATTATTACACTGCAGACATCCCAGCCCCTCCTGACCCTGTACCATGTATCATCCATAACATGTGATATTATTACACTGCAGACATCCCGGCCCCTCCTGACCCTGTACCATGTATCATCCATACCATGTGATATTATTACACTGCAGACATCCCGGCCCCTCCTGACCCTGTACCATGTATCATCCATAACATGTGATATTATTACACTGCAGACATCCCGGCCCCTCCTGACCCTGTACCATGTATCATCCATAACATGTGATATTATTACACTGCAGACATCCCGGCCCCTCCTGACCCTGTACCATGTATCATCCATAACATGTGATATTATTACACTGCAGACATCCCGGCCCCTCCTGACCCTGTACCATGTGTCATCCATAACATGTGATATTATTACACTGCAGACATCCCGGCCCCTCCTGACCCTGTACCATGTATCATCCATAACATGTGATATTATTACACTGCAGACATCCCGGCCCCTCCTGACCCTGTACCATGTATCATCCATAACATGTGATATTATTACACTGCAGACATCCCGGCCCCTCCTGACCCTGTACCATGTATCATCCATAACATGTGATATTATTACACTGCAGCCATCCCTGCCCCTCCTGACCCTGTACCATGTATCATCCATAACATGTGATATTATTACACTGCAGACATCCCGGCCCCTCCTGACCCTGTACCATGTATCATCCATAACAGTCCGGTCCATGGTGTCTCTGCTCTTACAGTAGAGAATCCTGTCTATGACGCTTGTGTTACGTCTCTTCTCTAGGTGTAAATGACTCCCATTGTTACGGTTATAGGCTGAGGTGTAAGGAGATCATTAGAATGTTCTCTGTACTATCCAGTCATGTAATTGATCACTAGAATTAATAACAGGTGTGAGAACCCTTCCTTGTACTCTAATTCACCCATAACTTTACCACTACGGTTCTTATACACAGGTGCTCAGTGCTGTACACAATATTCCATGTATAAGGTGAACACCCTGTCCTCAGCGCCTCTTCTGATACATCCCATTATTGTACTGGCTTTAGCAGCAGCTGCCTGACACTGGGCACTAGAGCAATGTCCACTCTGCAGCAGATTGGATGTGTTATCTCTCTATGTCCCACCAGTCCTGCGCACACACACACTTTCCATATAGGAAGACATGTTCAAAAAAAAATTTCAGCACAATACAGGCATTGCGGTGACGAAATTTCCCCGGCAGGGTCCTAACAATAGCTATCTTGTTAGGAAGCAGCGAACTACAAAAGGCCCTTTCTCACAAGTTACTTGAAACTGCTTCTCCGCAACAGAAAAAGTGCAACGCCGCTCCCCTAAAACAAAACCCGAGCTTCATCCTATTTCAAACATAGTCGGGTTCAGGGAATGTCCGAATCTGAGACATTGGGGGTCATTTATTAAGGGCCCGATTCGCGTTTTCCCGACGTGTTACCCGAATATTTCCGTTTTGCGCCGCTTGTACTTAAATTGCCCCGGGATTTTGGCGCACGCGATCGGATTGTGGCGCATCGGCGCGACGGAAATCGGGGGGCGTGGCCGAACGAAAACCCGACGTATTCGGAAAAACCGCCGCATTTAAAAACCGAAAATGTGTCGCATAAGGACCGCTTACCTTCACCTGGTCCAGCTCGGTGCATTCCGGCGCGATGAGTTTACTTTCAGCGCAGCAGCGCCACCTGGTGGACGGCGGAAGAACTACCTTATTAAATCCCGGCCGGACCCGAATCCAGAGCGGAGAAGCCGCCGCTGGAACGCGAATGGACCGGGTAAGTAAATTTGCCCCATTAACTCCACAAAGCATGCGGCCGCCGCTTATTATTTTCATGAATGAGATTTATTAGCGGGGTTTTCTGTTACAGTGTATCAGTCCAGCTCCAAGCTTTTTGCCCTAAAAAAAAATTAAAATTCAAAAAAAATTTCCCTATTTTTTTCTGAATTTTAAATACTCGAGTATAAGCCGACCCAAGTATAAGCCGAACCCCCTAATTTTACCACAAAACCTGGTAAAACCTATATATTTTTTTACTCGAGTATAAGCCGAGTTTGGGGTTTTAGCACATTTTTTGTGCTGAAAAACTAGGCTTATACTCGAGTATATATGGTAGTATTTTTTTTTTTTAATATCCAAAAAAATTGCATTAAGAAACAAAATCAAGGGCAGGTTTATTTTTGCCTAAATATACACCCCTAGGAATTGAGTAAAAATTTAGTTATTGTCCCGTTTATTACATTTATTAAAGAATTATTCAAAAATGTATTTCTAAAAAAAAAAAAAAAAATTATCCAAAAATGTATTATAATTTATTTTTAATAATTCTTTTCACGTGACCTTTCCATTACATTTTGGAAATCACTGATTAATTTTTGAAATATTACAGTAAAATCTGAAGTTCCCATATTATTATTATTTATTATTATTATTATTATTATTATTTTTGTAAATACACCCCGTTCCGGATGCGTTCCGGGTTTGGATCTCGCTACTCGGAAGATGTTGATCTCCGGCCAATGACAGAGCCTGGAGGTATCTACGGCAAAGATCTGGAAACTTCATCCTCTCCAAATCTTAATCAATACGCAGATCGATACAATGAAACGTTACGGAATATTCGGTGACTATCGGGTTCCGTGTAAACAAAGGATCCTGGAGGGTCCGTACTAAGCCCCAATTTCATGGAAATTTCCCCTAAAATGAATCTGTGAGGCGCGGCGCGTTATTTCCAGCAGGCGGGAGCGTCCTGCTATACGCGCCATCATAAAGGATCTCTGCAGATAATGATAACCCGATGCATGAAGTGCCTTTGCAGCTTATGATAAGCCATTTGGCATAAACACAGCAACAGAAGCCATTCCCAGGGGCAGGCAGAGCCCCTGCTCATCTGTCACTGGCGACACAAGGACGGCTGATGTGTGTGCGTGCACAATGCTCCGCTTAGCAGGTCTTCCCCAGGTGTACTATGGGTGATTTTGGCTCCGAAAATTCTACGCTTCATTTCCCCAATCAATTTATTAGTAAGGAGGATGATAGCAGGTGTGGGCCTCCATCCAACTTCATATTCAGCGCAGTTCATGGCAACATTATAATGCGCCTCCGCTGGGGGTTATTATTTTCTCTTAACCCTTTTGACCTGACTGGAGACGAATCTAAATCTGTCACATACAGGAGGTCACCGATGCAACATAATACAAACTATACGGTGACTCCAAGCTTATACAGCCCGAGGCCTAGATGATACATTGTATCTACATACAAGTACAGGCAGTCCCCAGGTTATGTACAAGATAGGGTCCGGAGGTTTGTTCTTAAGTTGAATTTGTATGTAAGTCGAAACTGTATATTTTATAATTGTAGATCCAGACAAAAGAATTTTTGTCCCCAGTGACAATTGGAGTTTAAACATTTTTTGCTTTAATGGGACCAAGGATTATCCATAAAGCTTCATTACAGTCACCTTACAGCTGATCATTGCAGTCTGGGACTATAGTAACATCCAGAGAGGTCACCAGAGGTCACAGGGGTCTGTCTGTAACTATGGGTTGTCTGTAAGTCCGGTGTCCTTAAGTAGGGGACCGGCTGTATATTACTCTTAACTATTCATATACAACCAAAAAAATCACTAACCTTTAGGACACCGTGCAAGGATTAGGAGAATTTGGGGAGATATCAATTCTTTCTAAGATCTCTTTCTCCTTTCCCCAATCACAAGTTCCATAATTTCATCTTTTAAGTAATAATAATAGTAATTCCTTTATTTATATAAAGCCAAAATATTCCGCATCTATTGGGAACTTTTCACCACCAATGGTTCCCACACATCACCCCAAATAAATGGGTCGTATAGAATGTAGTTTTAGGCTAATCGTTTGGTGTCTTGAAGGGTTTGCTGATAGAGGAACCTCCCGAAAACCTTCATAGTTGACCTCACCAGATCTTATCCCATCGTCCAAATGACCAATCTGGTTGCGTTTATCAGTGTCTATGGAGGTTCCCATTGTCCGGCTACAAAAACCTACAGTAATGGGTCCATCTCTGGAGGATCTGAGGCTCTCGGGTGCAATGTAGAAGCCGGTCAGACAATCTATCTAGACCATCCATAGACATTAATAGCCAACAACCTATTTATCTATCTATATCATCTAAGTATCCATCATTACTCCTTCTTACGCCTCATATTGGCCAAGTCCTATAACTACACTCAACAGGACGGAGCCGGCCACTGTAGGGTTACATCCCCCCATGTCGGGCTATGGATAGAACGTGTCGGTTACTTTGTATCTGGTAACTCCGCAGCTTTCCAGCACATTTGCAAGTGATTACGATCTGCGCAGCCAAATAAATGGGACACATATTCCAGTCTGGGAACTTTTAAGTCGCCCAACTACTGGAGAGAAATAAAGTGTCCTTCCCTGACCACAACAGACGATGCGGTTTACCCTGCGCCTGCCTGAAACAGCTTCCCATTAGCGGGACACGGAGCGAGGAATCCTCATGTAATGTGCTGAATCATGAAAGGTCGGAGATCCTCTTATAACGGGTAAATAGAAGGAGCATTTGTTACATTGTCTACTATGTATCGGTTTTGATGTTACATTCATGACATCACTGGTGCCCCCTAACTGTGATGTATGGGTCAAAAAATATCAAAGTGCCAACATATAGGACATTCTATGGAGGTAAATAGTTACTTGGCTCCCCCTGTATTGTCCACATTCGAGAGTTGCCACTAACTTTTTACCAATGCCTCAATGGGGAGACCTGCTGATCACCCCATTCCAGACGTCCATGGATTCTGACATCTAACCACTACTGAAACCTCCATCCTGACACCACCTACATACACAGAGATTTGCTACTACTGGAAAAATGTTGCAAAAATATTATTTCCATTGGGTCAACGCAACCATCATGTGACCACAGTGCTTGGTCTTGTGGTGTCCACCGTATCATCAATGAGTTTATGGTCAGCCTTGCCCTGACGACCCCTCCCTGGAGGGCTTCTAACATCCCTATACTTAACTGTAGGAGACACATTATTACCAAGCATTACATAAATACCAAGACCACCGCTTCCCGGGTTATAAACGGCTCTTTGAGGGAAAGTGAACCAAAAATCTGTTCTGTAGTCATTACAAATTACCGTAAAGTTGGAGATGAGTCCCCTCTACTGGTCATGTTCAGGTCTTATGGAGAATAGGGTTGACATTTGATTTTTCACAAAAAAAGTTGCATGTAAACAGTAGAGAAGTCTTATCTCTGCAAAATATGTTAGGGATTAACCCCTGATACCCCAAAACAGACCCAAAACATTGTCTGAAGGGTCTGTATACACCACCACAAGGTCAGAAGCGAAAGATGACTCACGACACGTGGATTCGGTCTTCAAAAGTCTCTTGATATTCCAAAGATACAATGTATTAAAGACAAAAACACCAAAAGTATCACTATTCCATTGTCCATTTCTTGAGGACCAGTGGTCTCACTCCTCTCACTAGACTGCTGACTGCTTGGGTTTGACGAAGAGCAAGGGGAAGAGGAAGAGTAACTTTCACTTGTTGGGTGTTTTCCACCTGGATTTATACCATACGAGAGAACCGTAGTCTTTAAGTAAAGCCAAAAGTTTTTGGATGGGCCACAGATGTACGAAAACCCATGAGATAGAAGATCTAAGAGACCAACAACAAAGCGAGCTACGTACGGGCAAAATTAGGGCCATGTCTAATGAGCTCCATGATGATTGGACACTAATTTTTTGTAACATCTTGAGTATTGATGTCTACGTGGTAGCGAACAGTTTTGGACTTAACCCCTTTCCTTTTACCAATTTTTTAAGAGCAGCCGATGATCCAACGATCTCCACGTTAGTCGTTAACAATCAACCGAATAAGACAAAAACTTTTTTTTTACGGTCCAAATTATTACAAATTAGATTTTCTGACAAAAACAAAATACTGTCCAAAAAATTAAGTTCCCAGTATTGTAAAGTGGCGTGAAAAACTAGTAGTACTTGGGAAAAAATTTAAGTAACTTTTGATATAATTTGTATTTTTATCATTGTTGCTACATTTTAGAATAATCTGTAAATTTTTTTTTTTTACAGACACAAATTAAAGTCCATCGCACTCGTGTGGCATCACGACATTTTATTAAATCAAAATAAAACTAGAAAATCCCCATCCCCACACCTGATCTTTCGCTATGGCAAGTGGTTCATCCCCATGTGCCAGCAGGACCATCTGGTCAATCCGCACATCGGGGGCTTTTCAATACCATTTTATGATGAAATTGCAGAAACGCTGCCAAAACAGAACTAAAATTTTCGGCACAACCTGCCCAGTCTGGTCTTCATTTGGCTTAATTTGTATTTAGGACAAAGGGGATATTTTACAGCTTCGAAAATCACAAATGCCGCTTCCATCATTCAACTACATACATCACCATTTACCAGCGCCGAGACCTTCTGATGGGGGCTTCCCAGCTATTCCGAATAAAAGTGATCTGTATTTAATCATCCTACATTAATGACCTTCTGCAACATTGACCAAAACAGCTGCCCTAGTAGTAAAAAAAATAATTTTTTTTTTTTTTTTTTTTTTACAAAATTATCAGATTTTTTTTTTTTTTTTAAATAGCCGTGGGTTTTAGAGACAATATACGGCTTTGTGTTTCATTATTATACCAGGTGGATCACAAAATGAATTTTTTTAATTTTTTTATTGATTTGAAAAAAATTATTACATAAAAAAAAAAATATATATTGCAATAAAATTCAAATTGACTGACGAAAATTTTTACGGAAATTTTTATTCGCCTTCTATGTTGCACAAACGAGTCCGTTTGGCGTCTGCAACTGATCTGTGACTAGGTAGAAATTCTAGGCCAGCTTTTGTAACAGGGGACATAGTCCTGATAGGAGCTGCCTACCTCATTTTGCAGGAGGGAAAGGCCTGGAGTATCAGGTGTCAAGTCATTGTTCGCCTGCCAGAATATATATCCATCCACTGTCTGCCGACTGCTAACTTCTAACTCTTTAACAAATCTGACCTCAAACAAAATTAAGCCACTTCAAAAAGAAAGTTTTTTACCCCCCCCCCCTCCCCCTCCTCCCCCCTTCTCTTCTCACAACCTTGGCCACATAAGCGAACACTGCACCCCAGCTGCAACTCTCCAAACTTTTTTTGCGGTCGACCGGTTACGAATGATCAAAGGTTAAATTTTATCTCAAAAGGTCAACTGCCTTGTGGCAAAGGTTACGACCTTAACAACTAAAAAGTGACTTTGCCACGTGCCGGGGCTTTAACTCGTCATCTTGATACTGATCGGACGGATTTCGGAGGAGGGTCGTAAATATTCTGCACTTTTTTTTTTTTATATTCTACATTTTTTAAAAATATATATATATTGAAAAATAAATTGTAACAAAAAAATGTGTTACTAATTCATCCACACAAAATCCTGGAAATATTTAGAAGCTTAAAAAAAACTCCATGTCTGAACCAACTTAGGAAATTAATATTTACTAATATTTTTTTACATTTTTTTACATTTTTGCTTATAAATTGAGCCGATCCTTCGAAAGTCACTGAGGACTTTATACTAAGAAGAACGGAGGAAGAAGTTTTTTATTGGAAAATCTCATGAATAAAGTCTCTGCATTATAATGTCTCATCCAATGTGACTACAGCTATTTCAAGTTCAAAATAAGGAAAAGCCCCGAAGATGAGATCAAACAGATAGGAGATCTGGTAGAAATTCAGGAAAGAAAAAGTGGGGAAAAGTGGCACCGCAATGGGCACGGGAGGGCACCGCAATGGGCACGGGAGGGCACCGCAATGGGCACGGGAGGGCACGGGACGTACAACAAGTTTGGAAAGAGAATAATCTTATTTATAGAATGTGGAGAAATAGAATGTTGTGGTGTTTAAAGAGGGGGAATACATAAAATCTAAATAAATTCCAAAAAACTAATAAACAAAATAGATAAATTGGAAGATTTTACATAAATATATAGATGGAAGATAATTAGATAGAAAGATAGAATAGGTAGAAGGCAGAGAGATAATAGATAGATAGATAGATAGATAGATAGATAGATAGATAGATAGGAGATAGATAGAGAGATAGATAGATAGATAGATAGATAGATAGATAGATAGATAGATAGGAGATAGATAGATAGATAGATAGATAGATAGATAGATAGATAGATAGATAGATAGGAGATAGATAGGAGATAGATAGATAGATAGGAGATAGATAGATATGAGATAGATAGAGAGATAGATAGATAGATAGATAGATAGATAGATAGATAGATAGGAGATAGATAGAGAGATAGATAGGAGATAGATAGATAGATAGATAGATAGATAGGAGATAGATAGGAGATAGATAGATATTAGATAGATAGATAGGAGATAGATAGATATGAGATAGATAGATAGATAGATAGGAGATACCCTGTTTCCCCTAAAATAAGACATCCCCCGAAAGTAAGACCTAGTACAATTTTGTTCAGGCTTAGAAATATAAGGCCTCCCCTGAAAATAAGACCTAGCGGCCGCCATTGCTACGGCTCCCCCCACGCCATACATTAGTATGAGGAAATCTTTTTGATGCTGCAGAAGGTTGTGACATGGGGAAGAATTCATGGAATAAGACCACTGACTGTTGTGCTGCAAATGTGATCCCAGCAGCCACCAGGATAAGAAGGGTCATTTATGGAAAGTGCTTTTACTAAACATGAGAGACTGGGGCCAATGATTCTAATAGTAAAGGAGTCACAAGAAATAGAGCAGGAAATTCAGAGTTTGGAGAGTCATAAGGAGGTTAGAGAAGTTGATTTTTTTGTTCAATGATAAATGTAAATTCTTGTTCATGGAAAAATAAGACATCCCCTGAAAATAAGACCTATACCTATCTACCGATAGATAGATAGATAGATAGATAGATAGATAGATAGATAGATAGATAGATAGATAGATAGATAGATAGATAGATAGGAGATAGATAGATAGATAGATAGATGATAGATAGATAGATAGATAGATAGATATGAGATAGATAGATAGATAGGAGATAGATAGATAGATAGATAGATGATAGATAGATAGATAGATAGATAGATAGATAGATAGATAGATAGATAGAAGATGGACAGATAGGAGATAGATAGATAGGAGATAGATAGATAGATAGATAGATAGATAGATAGATAGATAGAAGATAGATAGATAGATAGATAGATAGATAGGAGATAGATAGGAGATAGATAGATAGATAGATAGATAGATAGATAGATAGATAGGAGATAGATAGATAGATAGATAGATAGATAGATAGATAGATAGATAGGAGATAGATAGATAGATAGATAGATAGATAGATAGATAGATAGAAGATATAGAGATATTCTGGTGTTGAAATAACTCAGGAATTTCCTAACATAGCGAGTAATACAAGTATTTTATCATCACACAAAGTTTATAGAACAATCGACACTGAAGAAATATGATATAAATACATGAAAAAGTTTCTTTTCTACACAATATCCAATTCTCATGGTGCACGGGGCAGCCAGTTCCTGCCGGCACACAAGCAGTTAAGTGGTGCGGGCCCTGGCAGGTGAAGGGTACTTTTAGTATTTGGCATTCTCGAAGCTCAGGCACTTAACTGTTCAAGTGCCGTGGAAATACGGATAAGTCACTGTGCAGCTGAATGAAGGCCGAGGCCTATGTATGACGTCCACCATACGGCTACTACTGCCCCCAACTTCACCAGTTACCCCCCTGCACCCCCATAATCTAAAGTCCTGCTGACAATGCAATAGGTGAGTCTCGTACCGAGAGATAATTCCATGGGAAAAAAAAACCTGACCCGGTAACAATGTGACATATGGGCCCTGATACATTGTGTGACAGCACCGCGGGATGTATAAACGCTGCGTGATGTATAGACTGTTAATCGGACAGCCATTTAATAGGGCTCTAAACCAAAGAGTGGAGCCCCTCAGGGATTACTGATAGTAAATGGCAGGAACGTCCATCATCCGCTTTATTGACAGCCCATCATACATCATCTATGATGTGCTGCAGTCTCCTGGATGCTCTTACACTCAGCCATAAGTACAGATATGGTTCTAACTCCTGGAAACCAGACTGCGACGGCCAAGTGTGGTGCCCACAACCCAAGGTGAGCCCACTCTGCCCATGTATCAGGTATGTGACTGCTGCACGGCCCTCGCGGGTGGAAACAGAACCCAAAGTGCCCTCTGTCTGAGCGTCTCCGAGGTAAGGCCAAGCATCTCCTAGAAATCAGACTGCAACGGCCAAGTGTGGTGCCCACAACCCAAGGTGAGCCCACTCTGCCCATGTATCAGGTATGTGACTGCTGCACGGCCCTCGCGGGTGGAAACAGAACCCAAAGTGCCCTCTGTCTGAGCGTCTCCGAGGTAAGGCCAAGCATCTCCTAGAAATCAGACTGCAACGGCCAAGTGTGGTGCCTACAACCCAAGGTGAGCCCACTCTGCCCATGTATCCGGTATGTGACTGCTGCACGGCCTTCGGAGATAGAAACAGAAACCAAAGTGGCCTCTGTCTGAGCGTCTCCGAGGTAAAGCTAAGCGTCTCCTAGAAATCAGACTGCAACGGCCAAGTGTGGTGCCTACAACCCAAGGTGAGCCCACTCTGCCCATGTATCAGGTATGTGACTGCTGCACGGCCCTCGGAGTTGGAAACAGAAACCAAAGTGCCCTCTGTCTGAGCGTCTCCGAGGTAAGGCCAAGCGTCTCCTAGAAATCAGACTGCAACGGCCAAGTGTGGTGCCTACAACCCAAGGTGAGCCCACTCTGCCCATCTAACATAAACCAAAGTGCCCTCTGTCTGAGCGTCTCCGAGGTAAGGCCAAAGACACCGCCGGTGCCGAGATGCCGCCCATCTCTCGCCCACTACAGGACATCTTGGCACCGAGGGCCTGGTCGCCTTCCAAAGGGAACCAAAAAGAACACAGTCTATACTCTGCAAATAAAAAATTAGCAACAATTTACCCAAAATTCAAAGAAGGTTGGAAGGGGGCGACTTACCAGCCGAGTGCACGAAGTAGGCCAAGTACAAGTCGAGCTCCTTGACCGAAACTCCTATGTGGTGCGGCTGAACGCACAGTCCGGGGTTAGAACACTGAGGAGACTTTACCAGCCGCTCGCCATCAGTACTTTCGAGTGGGATACCTTTAAATAAAATCACCATGACCAGGTCCAGTCTCCAGACCTTGTCCGCTTGCCGGAGGCAGTCAATCCGCCTCATCTTTCCTTTCTGGTCAGGGTTGGAGAGAACGCAACACGCCGGTTTTTTCCCTGTAACCGTGAGTACAAAATCCTCCCGATATTCCGGCCTAATATCTTTTCTCAGCTTCGCCAGGAGCCGGGACGCCCATTTTTGCTTGACTTCGGGTTTTTCAGTCAGTAACTCGTCCTTCACGGCTCTTTCCTCCTCCTTTGACATGCGTTTTTCGTGTTTTTTGAAATATTTTCGTTTTCGGGCTTGGAGGTTGAACCACGTGTAGGCGAAGGCTCGTACATGTGGCAGAAGTGCTTCGATGAAGGGATGGAATTCATCCTGCAGAGGGGAAACGGGGGGAAAAAAAATACTATGAAAAATCTATTTTTTTTATTATTGTCCCAAGACAGAAGACAAAGCGACAGACGAGTCTTTATAGTATAAATCAGAGGGAAACTTTAGAGTCTAGAATAGAACATGGTAAAAAAAAAAATCGAGAATAAGTCATAACAACAATAATGATACAAAAAGAAACAAAATTAAAAAAACAAAGTAAGAAAATATATTAAAAAAAAATAGTTTTTAATTTAAAAAAATCAGGTACCGTACTGGAATTTAAACGTCCTGGGGGGGGGGGGGGACCGATTTTAAGACATATTGGTAAACTTGGTTGAACCCTCCGAAAAAATTACAAAAACATCAACATTTCAGGACACATAAAGGGAAGTATTAAAGGAATAGAAGAGGGTCGTACCGACCCCCGCAAATCGATACGGCCGTAAAAGTTTCACAATTATTGTAAAAACTACATCTAACCTTTTACGAGTGTCGGGGAGCGGAGTCTTCGCTCCACTTGTATCGGTGTAATCGCCTCTGAATTATGAATCATATAATTAGCAGAACATATTATTTATACCTGACCAAAGATCGCACGTTATCTCCAGATACGGAAACGCCACGACGGTCAAACACCAGGCGTCCTCCGAAAGCCAAATACTAAAAAAAAAATTGACTTAAAGGGACAGTGCGCAGGGAAAAAGTTTTGGCCGATAAATGTAAAAAAATATTTAAAAAATTGAAAAAAAATAAAAACTTTATTCCACAGGTGACATCAATCAAGGCCGAAGATAATGGGGGGGGGGGGGGGAGTGGAAAAAAATTGCATCCTATTTTTGCTGATTCCGATCAGTTTTTTGCTTATTAGTTATAGTAATGATCATGTCCAGAAAAAAAAAAAAACACTGCCGATCCTCATCATTCGCGAGGCGTAAAAAAAAAAAGCCGTGAAATAATAGAATAGATGTTTATTAAAAAAATTATTTTGTCCCCTCTAATTTCGGGAATATTGTGCCGTCTACCTAATAATTTTTTCTATGGATATAAGAAAGGGTTAAACCTCCAGCTCTTCAAGTTTGGTAAGTTTTTTTTTTTTTTTTATAAAGACAAAAAAAAACTTCAACTATTTAGCGTATGAAACATTTTTTCGAAGACATGAAGCTGACTAATAAATCATATTATCCCGAGAAATATTTTTGCCGCTCAGATCGCATCTGTTTACGTCTCGGGAGGGGGTGGGGGGGTTGATCTGAGGTTTTAGGAGCACAGTAAAAAATTTCCAATCACGAATGGAATAATAATGGGGAAAATAATACATTGACAATCACCTATGTACCTGAGGTATAGCCAAAAATTTTTAGGTTTTTTTTATTAATTTTATTAAAAAAAAATTTGGAAGGTTAATTTTTTTTTTTTTAAGATCCTAGTTCAAGTGCAACCTAAGTCTCTGCTCAAACAGGAACGTCTGTCCCCGAAGTTGGACGAAACGCGGGGCGTGCGGAGGAAACCTTTAATGTTTACTTCTAGAAGTAGGTAAAGAAAGGAGAGAGAGAGGAAACTCGACTTTGCTACATTAATAATTCAGCAGCTGTGACTAGACAACTCTTCCGAGCTCGGGTTTTAAGCTGCCATTACCAAAAAAAAAAAACTAAAAAATCAACAAAAAAAATTATTAAAAAAATCAAAACGATATCTAAGCTTTAGATACGCAGGTTACACAAACGTTCTGAGCCCGTCCATTTACTCAGCACTGAGCCCTGAACCGGAAAAAAAAAAAAATTCACTTTCTGCCACATTACAAAAACTTTTGTTTTTCGGAACTGAACTCAAAAAGTTACACTGGACGGACACAAACCTCGTCCATATCATCCTGTTGATTTGCAATAACTACAAACCCAAAATCTTCCCCCCTCCCCTCGGGTTCTCACACTTTCCAACACAAATATTCAGTTTTGTATTTAAAAAAAAAAAAACTAAGACAGGACAACAATACAACGTGACACATCGCATACGTGACCCCGGGATACACGACACTTAAAAAATATTTCAAGTATTTTTTTTTCTACATTACAGGACCCTATAGTCTTACAGGGTCTGAAAAGGTTCATGTTCCAAACTCCCCCTTCACCTATATCCAGAACAAATCTCAGTTTTAACCCCCCTACTGCCAAAAGGCACAACAGCTACATAAACCATGGCAGCAAAAAAAAGTATAAAAAAAATACAAAACCGGCACAAAGTGTCCCGTACACGTTGCATTAAATTACAATGCATCGAGCGCCGTCTGTGCGCTATAATCTCATAAATTCTACATCACAGTCAACATGTAGAGAAGCAATAAAAGCACGGCATAGAAAAGCAAAAAAAAAAAAATCCACAAAATTAGAAAGATAATAAAAGTCAATAAAAAAAAAAAAAAGTTCATTTTAGGTCAAGTGTTAAGTCGCTATAAAAAAAAAAAAAGGTTAAGGAATGTGCACAGCCCTGACTACGACTTCAGATTTTTACACTAAAGGACTGGATATTTCATCATAAAAAATTTTAAAAAATTAATAAAAAATATACATGAAAATAATATTTAAAAAAATATAAAAATAAAAGCATGAAAGATACAGCAAAGAAGACGCAGCTGAGACAGAACGCAAAACGTGGCGCACACACAGGTAACATATGGAGAACGGTAAGACGTTATAGAACATGGACATACAGTGACGGTTAACAAAAAAAAATACATTTTCAAATTACTTTTTTGCAGTTTTAATAAAAGTTTGCTAAGGCACGCTGCCTTCAGACATGTGCATGTAAGGGGTGAGGCCTAAGCACCCGCAGCACAGGCTACACTGGATCAGTATGTGGCAATTTAACAGTTAAAAATGAATTTAAATTTAAAAAAATAATAATAATTAAAAAAAAAAAAATCACAAAAAAAATTCTGGATTTTTTTTTTTATGGCCGATACATAGTGACCCAGCACAGCTCTGCCCTGGTGGCCGTGTACAGTAATATATCCGACATAATCTGCCAATAGTTTCCAATGTGCAATTTTATAATTACAGGTTTAGTCAAATAATTTGTCCCACGCCCCTAACCCAAAGGCTACGAGAAGTGAGAGCTCACGACAAGGGATTATATATTTTTTTTTCTTAATGTCTCGGGTGCTAAATATCTAAAGATGACAAGGAAAAAAAAAAAAAAAAAAAACACAGACATGAATCCACTGTACCCAAACACTTGTAGCTGGCCAACCAGGAGTGACCGGTGGCAAGGATCTAGATCCCGGAATGAATGTAGAGGCTCCATCTACCTCACCTCCTGTGCCCATTGCCAACCCAAGTGCCATGACCCCCCCCAACATCGCCCCGCTGCACCCGCCTGAAGGAGAGGAGATACTACCACAGATCTTGAGCCGCATAGGGTGATATCTGCCTGGTAAAAAAAGTTGCACGTAGAATTCATCCCCCTTGTGTGATAGTCAGCGACCAGAGGGGGAGAGAGACAGATCTGAACTGCCCAGAGAAGAGAGACAGCACAGCCAGGACCGGCCCCCACACACACTGACACACACTCACACACACACACACTCACTCTGCAGGGAAATCCAGACACATATTCACACACGGCAGTACAGCAAACCAGATCACTGCACAGGGCAGGAGCACTACAAGAACCAGCAATGCCTCTGCACACACAACCACATACAAGGACACACAACCAGTGCCCAAATACAAGTGCACATCACACAACCTACGAGTGCCTATATACAAGTGCACACAACTACCTAGTGCCCATATACAAGTGCACACAACTACCTAGTGCCCACATACAAGTGCACACAACTACCTAGTGCCCACATACAAGTGCACACAATTACCTAGTGCCCATATACAAGTGCACACAACTACCTAGTGCCCATATACAAGTACACAACTACTTAGAGCCTATATACAAGTGTACATAATCAGTACCCAAATATAAGTGCACACAACTACCTAGAGCCTATATACAAGTGCACACAACTACCTAGTGCCTGCATACAAGTGCAGACAAACACCTAGTACCCATATACAAGTACACACAACCAGTGCCCATATACAAGTGCACACAACTACCTAGTGCCTATATACAAGTACACACAACTAGTGCCCAGATCCAAGTGCACAGCACATATAACCAACTAGTTACAGCATAAAAGTGCACACAACCAACTAATGCCCATATACAAAAGCACAAAACTAACTAGTGCCCCTTTACAAGTGCACACAACTAACTAGTGCTGACAACGCACCAGCCCACTACACATGTAACCCGAATACTACACAGACACTACAATAACCAGCACAGACACAACCACTGCAGTACTGTACACACACAGTAACCCTGCACAACTACAACTCTCCAGCATGCACACAGCCATGCAATCCCACTCACCAGCCCCTGTGCACGTTGTCCTGTAGCCGAGCTGTACCACTATTCCGCTCACATGCCCACAGCCACACTACACTACAATGTATCCGACACAAGCAGCAACATTGTATCCAACTCTCATCCACATTCTGCTCCTCCAGGAGAGAATGAAAGCAAACAGCAGGCTGCCAGCAGTCCCCTCACTGTGCCCTGCAAGCTACATAGTGCCACATGCTGCCCATGATACTGCAATCCAGTGCCCAGCACCACCCAGGCAGCAGCAACAAAGTGCTACAGAGCCAGGGCACAGGCTCACACTCAGTGTGCCCAGGATTCCTGCACTGTCTGGGCACACCAATGCCAGTCACCCCTCCAGCCAGTGCCAATGCCAAGGTCTCTGCCAGTTGTAGTCAATGCAACAAAGTATCAGCAGTAGAAGTAACGCTCGCCCTGCGCGGTGCCCACATCCCCTGGCATATGCAGGGGCAGACACGTGCAGACTTACCTGGGTGAGGCAGAGAGGTGAGTACATGCTGCTGTCTGTGCAGGGCAGTGGCCAGGAGGGAAGGATCAGGCTTCTGGCTTCTCCCTTTCACATTTCCAGCTCTGCAGCTCCATGAGCCTGAACTTTCACCCCCCACCCCCAGGCCTGTGCAGACAGCGCCCCCCGGGGACCCCCTGGCACTCGGTGCCGCCTGTGCACGAGCTGCTGCTGTGCCCTGGTCCAGTCCTAGGAGCTGCAAAGCAGGAATAACTTTCCGGATACTGCAGCTCAGGCACCCAACCCCCACCCACTGGTGTCCCCCCCACCCCCTCTGCTCTGATCACAGCTCAGTCTAATCATGCACAAGGGCTGATCAATACATGAGACAGGCAGAGCCGAGGGTGGCAGTGCCCAGACAGGCGGGTGTTAACCCGCGCGGTGCAGGAGGGAGGCGCAGGGGTTAAATGTACAACTATGCAGAACTCCCTCTCTCTCCCTCTCTCTCTCTTTCCGGGACCTGCACCCGTCCCCTCCCTCCGGGCTCCTTAGGAAATGAGATCTGCACAATGGCACCGGCTCTGGGGCTTCTCCTGGATCTCACAGAACCTCACATTACAGAGCAGGTCTGCAGAGCATCAGGGGGGCAAAGTGCTCTGCACAAGTCACAGCACACAGGCAGCAGAACATGTGCAAAGAACAGAACCTGCAGTAACTAGTACCTGCATAGTACTGATGACCAGAACCTACAATGAACAGTACCAACTGAGACCAGAACCAACAAAGTAATGACCAGAACCGGCAATAGCAAGTACGTGCATAGTACTGATGACCAGAACCTACAATGAACAGTACCAACTGAGACCAGAACCAGCAAATTAATGACCAGAACCGGCAATAACAAGACCTGCATAGTACTGATGACCAGAACCTACAATGAACAGTACCAACTGAGACCAGAACCAGCAAATTAATGACCAGAACCGGCAATAACAAGACCTGCATAGTACTGATGACCAGAACCTACTATGATCAGAACTAGAAAACTAATGACCAGAACCTGCAATAGCTAGTAACTGCACAGTGATGACCAGAACCTACAGTGACCAGTGCCAACATTGACCAGAACCAGCAAACTAATGACCAGAACCTGCAATAACTAGTAACTGCACAGTGATGACCAGAACCTACAATGAACAGTACCAACTGTGATCAGAACCAGCAAAGTAATGACCAGAACCTGCAGTAACTACTAACTGCATAGTACTGATGACCAGAACCTACAATGACCAGTTCCAACAGTGACCTGAACCAGAAAAGTAATGGCCAGAACCGGCAATAACCAGCACTAACAGTGATCAGAACCAGCAGCTGCATTGTGCCATGACCTGTATCTGCAATATGCAATAACTAAAATCAGTACCTGCAATGACCAGAACCAGCAACTGCAATGACCAAAACCTGCAATGTGCAGTGACCACAACAAGCAATCCCCAGACCTTGCAGAGATAAGAATGACCAACAACCACCAGAACCTGCAACGATCAGAACCAGCAAAGTACCAGCCTGTACATGCAGTGACCAGAACCACCAATGTAATGACCAGAACCTGCAGCTCCTGGAACATGGGAACTTGTCATTGCTTTGGGTTGTTTACAATCACCCTGAATATTATTCTGACTTTATTTCTAATATTATTATTATTATTGTTATTTTTACTTTACAAAATATTTACATCCTGTTCTACAGTAACAGATCCTAAGATCCAGGAGCCATGCTGGGATGGGACTTGTAGTTCCCGGTAAGCCTGGAGAAGAGAGTGACAGTCACATGATCATATATATATATATATATATATATATATATATATATATATATATACTCTAACATTGTAACATAGTACAAGTTGTATCGATATATATATATAACAATGTGTAAAGATCTGGAGGATGACACATAACGCAAGTATAATAAAATGTAACTACTGCTGCACCCAGGGCAGGATATTTGGTAACAACCTCAGAAAAAAGTGCTTGGCTCACTGGTACTTGTAGTTCTACAGCTGCTCTTCTAATGCAGGATGTAGGTCAGGTGTAAAGTTACAGACTATACTGCTGCCTTATGCTGGTACTTTTAGTTCTCCATCAGCTTCACTTGCAATGCAGAATATATGTTTAGTGTAAAGTTACAGGCGGCACCGCTGTCTCATGCTGGTACTTGTAGTTCTCCTACAAGAATAGTCTCCGTCTTACTGCACACAATTGCTAACAGCTCTTATTGCAGAATATCGCACTGTCCATTAGTCTAATGCAAAATGCTAATTACTTTACGCCTTTATATCCATAGCAGCATAATATGATCTTCTGGCAGAGCATGCTGGTACTTGTAGTTCTACCAATGCAGTTTTACTGTAATGCAGCAGTTTATATAGACATATCCCACAAGATACAAACTAAAACCCCAGTATAAAGTATTGGCGCCCCTGGCGGGGGTCATCCCTGTGCGTCTTAGGCCTCTCAGACTTGTTGGAGGTTTCTTCCTGGCCTCCGCTCTCTCTTTTTCTACTCATTAAACCCCATCTGTTTAACTATTAGTATTTTCAGGAAATCCAGGAGAGGTGCTGGAAGGCCACAGAATTATTTTTGCTTTTGGCTAACACCCCCACAGGCTTTCCATGTTTCCTAGATACGAGATTTTGGCTCTCATTCTGACTTTTGTCCAAGCCACAGAGAAAAGTTATCACACAAATTACTGTCTAAAGTATACATGAAGCCTTATAAACAGCCGTGGCCTCTCTCTGCCCAACTATTAACCACTTGGACGCAGCGAGCGCCAAAACGAGATCAACGCGACGCACCCCCCAGTCCAGGCCCCAGTGTGACTGTACCTGTGTGTAGAATCCCATATACAATGTATGTGTGTGTCTATACATTGTATATATGTGTGTACCTGTGTGTAGAATCCTATATACAATGTGTGTGTGTCTATACATTGTGTATATGTGTGTACCTGTGTGTAGAATCCCATATACAATGTATGTGTGTGTGTCTATACATTGTATATATGTGTGTACCTGTGTGTAGAATCCCATATACAATGTATGTGTGTGTGTCTATACATTGTATATATGTGTGAACCTGTGTGTAGAATCCTATATACAATGTGTGTGTGTCTATACATTGTATATATGTGTGTACCTGTGTGTAGAATCCCATATACAATGTATGTGTGTGTCTATACATTGTATACATGTGTGTACCTGTGTGTGGAATCCCATATACAATGTGTGTGTCTATACATTGTATATATGTGTGTACCTGTGTGTAGAATCCTATATACAATGTATGTGTGTGTCTATACATTGTATACATGTGTGTACCTGTGTGTAGAATCCCATATACAATGTATGTGTGTGTCTATACATTGCATATATGTGTGTACCTGTGTGTAGAACCCCATATACAATGTATGTGTGTGTGTCTATACATTGTATATATGTGTGTACCTCTGTGTAGAATCCTATATACAATGTGTGTGTGTCTATACATTGTGTATATGTACCTGTGTGTAGAATCCCATATACAATGTATGTGTGTGTCTATACATTGTATATATGTGTGTACCTGTGTGTAGAATCCCATATACAATGTATGTGTGTGTCTATACATTGTATACATGTGTGTACCTGTGCTGTGTGTAGCATTGTATATACAGTGTGCTATATATAATACATATGTACCTGCGCTCTGTTTATAACACTATATATCTTTTGTATATGTGTATTTATATATCACATATATGTATACATATGTGCTGTGAAGAATACTATACATAATGTATATGTGTATGTACATAACACACATGTGCCTCTGGGTATAACTATATATACTGTATATAATTTATATGCGAACATACGCATCTGTACTTAATATATACATATTTGTGCACCTCTGCTATGGTTATAACATATCTATATATCTACATGTCTATATATCTATACCTATGCATAGTATGGTCTGATTTCTGTATAACTATGTCATGTATATACTCCTATTTATACACTATATATATATATATATATATATATACACACCTGTTCTATGTGTATATCTCTGTATTTATTATATGTGTATATATATCTGAATATGTACATGTGCTTTGCATCTAACTGTATGTGATGTTTATATTAGTGTATATACAGTATATATTGTATTTGTTGCTGTACTCTGCGTATAATTGCGTGTACATGTGTATATATATATATATATATATATATATATATGTATTTTATATAATTTGTATCTTTTAGCTGTGTTTATTTGCATCTATACATAATATATAGTCACTGTGCCACTTTTATTAAGAGCAGTGCAGTGTGTACTATGTGCAGTGTCCTGCGTAGTGTGCAGGGGGCGCCAGATTCAGTATTTCTGGTGTCCGATCTTCATGAATCTGGCGCCCCCTGCACTGCCCCGACAGAGTGCACCAACTTTTTTTTGGTGCACCATTAACATGGGGTGTGCGTCACATTTCTGTAGGAATTTGCATGTTAAATCTGGCGCACCGGACGCCCCTTGCAATGCAGAGATTTGTGTCGGACGAAGAATAGTGCAGCCGTAATATAAAACGGTCGCGTGTGACACATTTGTGGCGCGGACACATCTTATATACCTGTACAAGCAGTTTGCACTAGAAAGAATGTGCAAAGTCCGACACAAAACCCGAAAACAGAGCTTAGTAAATGAGCCCCATTGCGGATATTTTTACAGTTATGGTATATATACGTCTTTGTGCACCTGTGCTCTGCATATATATATACCTGTTTAGCCTATGTATACAGTTGTGTGTATAGTGGATTGCATGTACATATTCATATACATACGTGTGTGTACATGTGCATATATGTCTGCATATGCTATAAGTGTATCTAAATGTACAGGGTGCGGGAGATTACTGAATACTGGGGCAATGTCTTATTGTATTATGTGGCGCCCCCTGCGCTGCTCAGGAGGGGGCACCAACTTTTTTTTAGCTGCGGTTTTACCATAGAGCGTGCGGCACAATTCTGTCGAGCTGCAGTAATAAATGTGGCGCACGGTCAGACTAAGCAGTAACAGCCCCTTTAGGTGCACATTTTTCTGTCTTGTCGGACACGGAGCAGTCGTGCCACAAAACTGGCGCAGACACTTTATAAATACATGTGCAGTAGTTGACACATTGGGGCTCATTTACTAAGGGTCCGAATCTCACACTTTTGTCGGGTTTCCGGACGATTTCCGATTTGTGCCAAATAGCCCCGGGATTTTGGTGCACGTGATTGGATTTTGGTGCATCGGCGCTGGCTTTCATGCCACACAAATCGGGGGGCGTGGCCGCCGGACAACCTGACGGATTCAGAAAAACCGCGGAATTTAAAAAAGAATTTGTGCCCCAAGATCAGCACTTACATGCACCAGGAAGAAGAAGGTGAACTCCGGCGGACCTCAGTACAGCAGCGACACCTGGTGGATATCGGGCGCACGCACCTTAGTGAATCCCGGCAGACCCGAATCCTTGTCGGAGAACGCGCCGCAGGATCGTGACCGGACCGGGTAAGTAAATCTGCCCCATTCTCTCAAGTGCAAAGTCAAGTAGAAAACTGGCGCAGAG
This sequence comes from Engystomops pustulosus, assembly GCF_040894005.1. NCBI lineage: Eukaryota > Metazoa > Chordata > Amphibia > Anura > Leptodactylidae > Engystomops > Engystomops pustulosus. The sequence continues at coordinate 95,724,556 of NC_092420.1, read as the reverse complement.
ATTTTATAAATAAAAGATCCAAAGACATTCTGTACAGACAGAAAACTGGAACAGACACAATAATAGATCCGGCCCAATATATAACTGTCCGTGTATACACATAATTCGGCTTCTATTACTATATCCATAGTTTATACCCGTGGCTCTATGTATATATCAGTATTCACTTATTGTATATCTGCGTCCATGTGATGATGTTATATCCTATACTCTATGCTGTTTGGATGGTAACACTCATTGTCTTTCAGTGCAATGTATGGATGATGAGGGTACAGTGAGCAGTACTACTACTCCCCCTTTCCGCACACACCCTGCTGCAGTGCACAGTAACTTGCTCCATATTAAAGTTTTGAGGTTAAACTTGCAGTGAGGAGCTGCAGAATATTCCTGCGGGAGCTGGGAGGGGTGAGGGGGACGTGGAGGGGTCTGGGCTTTGTCTCTCTGTACAGTAAATGTCTCTCAGACTCTTGTGGTTTCCATATTATGTGAGGGAGGCTTTGGCGCCCTTTGTGCGGCCTCCCTGCGCCCTCTAGGCTGACACTCTAGCTCAGCCTCAGCTTTCTGCCTCCCTCACACCTCCCAGGACCCAAACAAGACCTAAAATCAGGGGGAAACAATGAGTCCAGAGCCTGTGCCAGGGCCGGGGCGTCCTCCCTCCTGACAGCGGGTAAAACAAGGAGCAAATAATCAAAGGGAAGCAAAGAATCGGAGTAAAAATGGCCTTTTATTGAGCGGCTGTGGAGGTGAGTCAGGCAGGAGTTAGCCTTGAATGCCCGCTGGAAATGACTCCTTCCCGGGCTTCTCCTGGCACCGCGCCCAAGAATGCATTTACAATCCGCTATATGGGAAACATATATACACACACACCAGAGGAGCGCATTTACTATGTGGTAAATATACACAGAAGTGTAAGGCGGAGAATCTGCCGGGGTGACCTCAGCGCACCTCCAATTCCAACACAGGCCATGGCCCCCGTACAATGGGGGTTAATGGGGCAAAGACGCTTGACCAAAGTTCTGGAAAACTTTTTTTTTGAGCCACTAGGTAGTGATGGAGCCGCCACAATGTGACAATGACATGGGGACAACATTAAAAAAAAATAGTTGTGTCTATGACTATGTTACCCTCCAATGATTTATAGCTGTAAGTGAAAGAATGTGAAGATCACAGCCCGGCTCCTAATTACTGGAGAAGGGGGGGGGTGGGGGCGCCCCCTCTATGGAGCTATAACTCACTAATGTATGGAGCCATTTACACTGCACCAGCCAAGACAACCATGATGGATGAGCCCACGGAGGGCGACTGGCAGAATATGGATGATAATGTATCGATTGTGAATGTGTACAGCGAGCGGGATTGTATCACACTCTATAGATATGTGTATAACACGGACCCCGAGACAGATGCACCCCCTGGCTCCTAACTGTCCCTTATATTCTCTCTATATACATCGGCTATAGGAGAGCATCTACTATGGGTGAATAATATATAGGGCCCCTTAGTTGTAGATGAACTCACAATCCCCCATGGTGATGCCTCCCCAACTATCCAGAACCCATATGTCCCCATATATATAGGAAACCTATGTGCACATGAAGGGACAGATTATCTTATGGGGTGACCCCATAGAATCTTAGTTGCAGATACATCTGGTGATATCCTCCATATCCCCCCGTTCCATATATATCCACTATATAGGAAATGCTTATAGACCTGCACTAATAAAGCTCATCTACTATAGATAAGTATCTGATGGGGTCACCGCATACATGTGACCCCTTCCTTACAGACCCCATATGGTGATGTCTCCATCAGTCCACATCTTTCTAGGGGCAGATTCTGCAGAATTATTTGTGCCCCCCAATGCATAGCTCTGCCCCCCTCAATGCATAGCTCTGCCCCCCCAATGCATAGCTCTACCCCCCAATGCATAGCTCTGCCCCCCCCAATGCATAGCTCTACCCCCCAATGCATAGCTCTGCCCCCCCAATGCATAGCTCTACCCCCCAATGCATAGCTCTGCCCCCCCCAATGCATAGCTCTACCCCCCAATGCATAGCTCTGCCCCCCTAATGCATAGCTCTGCCCCCATGCATAGCTCAGCCCCCCTAATGCTTAACTCTGCCCCCAATGCATAGCTCTGCCCCCCTAATGCATAGCTCTGCCCCCATGCATAGCTCAGCCCCCCTAATGCTTAACTCTGCCCCCAATGCATAGCTCTGCCCCCCTAATGCATAGCTCTGCCCCCCAATGCATTGCTCTGCCCCCATGCATAGCTCTGCCCCCCCAATGCATAGCTCTGCCCCCCCATGCATAGCTCTGCCCTCCCCAATGCTTAGCTCTGCCCCTCTCAATACATAGCACTGCCCCCCAATTCATAGCTCTGCCCCCAATGCAAAGCTCTGCCCCCAATGCATAGCACTGCCTCCAATGCATAGCTATGCCCCCCCATGCATAGCTCTGCCCCCCTAATGCTTAACTCTGCCCCCAATGCATAGCTCTGCCCCCCTAATGCATAGCTCTGCCCCCCATGCATAGCTCTGCCCCCCCAATGCATAGCTCTGCCCCCCCATGCATAGCTCTGCCCCCCCCCAATGCATAGTTCTGCCCCCAATGCATAGGTCTGCCCCCCCAATGCTTAGCTCTGCCCCTCTCAATACATAGCACTGCCCCCCAATTCATAGCTCTGCCCCCCAATGCAAAGCTCTGCCCCCAATGCATAGCACTGCCTCCAATGCATAGCTATGCCCCCCATGCATAGCTCTGCCCCCCTAATGCTTAACTCTGCCCCCAATGCATAGCTCTGCCCCCCTAATGCATAGCTCTGCCCCCCATGCATAGCTCTGCCCCCCCCCAATGCATTGCTCTGCCCCCAATGCATAGCTCTGCCCCCCCCATGCATAGCTCTGCCCCCCCCCAATGCATAGTTCTGCCCCCAATTCATAGCTCTGCCCCCCAATGCAAAGCTCTGCCCCCCAATGCATAGCACTGCCTCCAATGCATAGCTATGCCCCCCAATGCATAGTTCTGCCCCCCCCCCCAATGCATAGCTCTGCCCCCCCCATGCATAGCTCTGCCCCCCCCAATGCATAGTTCTGCCCCCAATGCATAGGTCTGCCCCCCAATGCTTAGCTCTGCCCCCCCCCCAATGCATAGTTCTGCCCCCAATTCATAGCTCTGCCCCCCAATGCAAAGCTCTGCCCCCCAATGCATAGCACTGCCTCCAATGCATAGCTATGCCCCCCAATGCATAGTTCTGCCCCCCCCCAATGCATAGCTCTGCCCCCCAATGCATAGTTCTGCCCCCCATGTCTACTCTGCTATAACTGACCCTATACTGTTCTTTTTCTCTGCAATCTGAACAATTTCATGGTTTGTATCACTGGCAAATCCATCGCTGCCTCTAATTACAACAACATAGTCCATTGCGCTGTACAAAGAATCTACTGCTGCAAAGGATTTTCTCCTATGACCCCAAATAATACTGAACTAGGGCAGTGATTTTAATCTTTGCCCCTGACCCCGGGGTATAACATTATTCTCTCCCTGCATTTGTCCTCTAGGAGATGAAGGGTTAAAGCGCAGATACAATGTAGCAGAGGCGGTAAACATCCCACACATCCACATCCTCAGTTTTCCACATTAACACCAAACTTCAGGCAAAGTCTCTGCCCCATGCAGCGCCAGGACCCCCCTCTGCACCCCCCTCATTTTAGAGGAGACCCAGAAATGGCCTCGAAACACCCTCCAAGCGCAGAATCCCAGCAGCTGATTGGCCACTAGCCACATCCATCACAGCAATGTGGCTGAGGATTGGCCGGGGCTCATCTGTCTAGACACTTCCTTTGTGTCAGGGGGAGGGGAGGCCACATTCTACATTGTACAGTCCCCTCTCCCTTATTTCTTTTTTTGACTTTTTTCCCTTCTCTCAGGCTGGGATGGAGCAAAATGTGCAGAGCTCAGCAATTCTCAGCAGCAGAAGGAAAGGAAACCCAACCCTCTGCCTCCTGCTGCAGGGAGGTGCAGACATTGCTGCTATTATTCTGCAAAGTGAACATTTACTACTGACCCCCCCAATGTCAGAGACCCCCCTCCCCCCTTATAATAAGGCCCCCCTCCCCCCTTATAATAAGACCCCCCTATAACATAGGAGACATTACAAACCTCCTATATACTAGTAGTCCCTCCACATACTAAGAGCCCCCCCCCCCCTATATACTGAGACCCCCTTCCCATATACTGAGACCCCCCATCCCATATATGAGACCCCCTCCCCACACAGATCAGACATCATAACTAATGCAAGAGAGTAACTTAGTGTCGCCACGTACCATGTCACACACAGGGGGGGCACGTGGGGGCCTATAGCGGCTTCATGACCGGCAGAGCTCTAGAGCCCCTCCGTGTAGTGGTGTCATGGCACGGGAGGGTCACTCCGTGCTGTCCGGGGGACTGGGGGTCCTGGGACACTTATCTCTCCGTCAGTCTCTTGTTTATTTCCGCAGTTGCTATCATTTGCATAGTTTCCCGCCTCTGCCAATAGGAGGAGAGGACTGCGAGCTCCGGACACGTCCTCCATCCCCCGGGACCAGGCCCGAGCCGGGAGAGAGGGGGCCATACCCGACCCGACTGCTGGGAGATGTAGTGCGGGGGCAGAGAGGGGGCCATACCGACCCGACTGCTGGGAGATGTAGTGCGAGGACAGAGAGGGGGCGATACCCGACCCGACTGCTGGGACATGTAGTGCGGGGACAGAGAGGGGGCGATACCCGACCCGACTGCTGGGACATGTAGTGCGGGGACAGAGAGGGGACCTTACCCGAGCCGACTGCTGGGAGATGTGGTGCAGGGACAGTGAGCGTTCGATATCGGAGGCAGACCCCGACCCGACTGCTGGGAGATGTAGTGCAGGGACAGAGAGGGTTCGATACCGGAGGCAGACCCCGACCCGACTGCTGGGAGATGTAGTGCAGGGACAGTTAGGGGAAGATACCGGGGGCAGATCCCGAGCCGACTGCTGGGAGATGTAGTGCAGGGACAGAGAGGGGGGCCATACCGGGGGCAGATCCCTGACCTGACTGCTGGGAGATGTAGTGCAGGGACAGAGAGGGGGGCCATACCGGGGGCAGATCCCTGACCTGACTGCTGGGAGATGTAGTGCAGGGACAGAGAGGGGAAGATACCGGGGGCAGATCCCGACCCGACTGCTGGGAGATGTAGTGCAGAGGAGGGAAAGGGCAATGGCTGTGGCAGACTCCAGACCCGACTGCCGGGAGATGTAGTGTAGGGGGAGAGAGGGGGCAATATCGGGGGCAGCCCCCCCATCCCACAGGGGGGGGGGATTAAGACCGACCTGGGCCCCGGGCTGTAGGAATATTATTGCCCCTACAAGTCTAGAATCACTTCCTGGTCCTAGAATCAGCTTCTTGGGGAATTGAGGATGAGTCCCTTCTGCTGCTTTCAGGACAGTTGGAGGACCTTCAAAGGTCCTGAAATGGCTGTTTCCTACATGTGTATTGAGAGCAGGAACAAATGTATGAGGATTTCATGTGTGGAAGCCCTAAGGAGAGGGGGCAAATACCCGAAACACAGACCCCAGAAATTGGTGTTCTGCATGCTGGTGGTGTAAATAATTGGAGATCATAGCGTTCTGGAGGGGGGGATTATCTTAATTGGATGCAATTTTTATTGTTGTTTTTTTAGTGACTATTTAGATACATTGGGTCATTTGCACATATCTATCTATCTCCTATCTATCTATCTCCTATCTATCTATCTCCTATTTATCTCCTATCTATCTATCTATCTATCTATCTCCTATCTATCTATCTATCTATCTATCTATCTATCTATCTATCTATCTATCTCCTATCTATCTATCTATCTATCTATCTATCTATCTATCTCATATATCTATCTATCTATCTATCTTTCTATCTATCTCCTATCTATCTATCTCCTATCTATCTATCTATCTATCTATCTATCTATCTATCTATCTATCTATCTATCTATCTATCTCCTATCTATCTATCTATCTATCTATCTCCTATCTATCTATCTATCTATCTCATATATCTATCTATCTTTCTATCTCCTATCTATCTATCTATCTATCTATCTCCTATCTATCTATCTATCTATCTATCTATCTATCTATCTCCTATCTATCTATCTATCTATCTATCTCATATCTATCTATCTATCTATCTATCTCCTATCTATCTATCTATCTATCTATCTATCTATCTATCTCCTATCTATCTATCTATCTATCTATCTATCTCTCTCCTATCTATCTATCTATCTATCTCTCTCCTATCTATCTATCTATCTATCTCCTATCTATCTATCTATCTCTCTATCTCCTATCTATCTCATATCTATCTATCTATCTATCTATCTATCTATCTATCTATCTATCTATCTATCTATCTATCTCATATCTATGTATCATGTATCTTCTGCTTGAGACTCGGCAGCCCATTTCAGAAATGTATTTTATCGTCCCAGTCTCGTCCTTCATTCTGACACATAAAGTCACTGATGAGAATAATCCAGATTAATTACACAATGTTCAGATATTTGGGTGGTTCCTGGCCAGGAGATTATCTATAGGGAACTAGAACATTCTGATGTTTGCAGGTGACATGACCACGGATGTGACATACATGTGCGGCCTCTACAGGATCGGTCACCGTGTCTACTCCTATCCTGTATATATGGACACAGCGCAGTACTACTACTCCTATCCTGTATATATGGGCACAGCACAGTACTACTACTCCTATCCTGTATATATGGGCACAGCACAGTACTACTACTCCTATCCTGTATATATGGGAACAGCACAGTACTACTACTCCTATGCTGTATATATGGGCACAGCACAGTACAACTACTCCTATCCTGTATATATGGCTACAGCACAGTACTACTACTCCTATCCTGTATATATGGGCACAGCACAGTAGAACTACTCCCATCCTGTATATATGGGCACAGCACAGTACTACTACTCCTATCCTGTATATATGGGCACAGCACAGTACTACTACTCCTATCCTGTATATATGGGAACAGCACAGTACTACTACTCCTATGCTGTATATATGGGCACAGCACAGTACAACTACTCCTATCCTGTATATATGGCTACAGCACAGTACTACTACTCCTATCCTGTATATATGGGCACAGCACAGTACAACTACTCCCATCCTGTATATATGGGCACAGCACAGTACTACTACTCCTATCCTGTATATATGGGCACAGCACAGTACTACTACTCCTATCCTGTATCTATGGGCACAGCACAGTACTACTACTACTATCCTGTATGTAATGTATGACATTAAGCGACGGCTATGCTCGCTGATCCCTGGGACAGAAGGTAGTGACACCCGGGCTGTGAGTTGCTGTAAGGTCACCCTGGTGCTGCCCCTCTCCCTCACCGGGGACCTTTGTGCTATTACAGATTAGTTTGTTTTCAGGCGTAAATATGGATTAATCATTGTGAAGCTCAAACCTTGGTTAAATAAACTGCACTGTGATTCAGTAAATCAGAGGGAGGGAAAGTTTGGCTCGGGCAGGCACAATGACTAACCGGTGAATTGGCACAGAACCACACAGACACCCAAGCAAACGTCTGCTGCGGCCTGATCATAGGCAGTGACAGGAGCGCAGTCACCGGGAGCGCAGTCACCTGTCACATCCATCACTGACTCCGCAAAATGGAATGAGGATATTTTTAGGAGATTAAAAGTACGAAAAAACTCATTGTGAAACATATATTTACTAATATAATACACACTCTGACCGATAGATAGATAATAGATTGGTGATAGATATATAGATGATCTATTCATATGTGATAGATACATTATATATAGATAGATGTTAATTAGATAGAACATCAATAGATATCAGACACAGAGACGGAAATTGCAACTAATTCCTCCTTTATGCCTTTTGGGTGGGGAGGGGGCAGTGCCGTACCATTATAGCCTGCGCCAGGTCCCAATACATTTACCAGCAGTCCCAAGTAAGACACAATATTATTATTATTCTAATTCCGATACATTTGTTAGTTAATGTAATTCTCTTCCTCTGACCAGAGCTGCAGATTCTCATAAATTGCGATTCATGCGTGGACATTGTGCAGGGATCCAGGAGCCGCCATCATCATTTCTCACACCGTCCGTTACTTTTGTTCAGGCCTAGAACTAATAACCCAACATTGGATCCTGGTTCTGTCCAAATGTCACCAGATACAGCAAAAAGGAAAGACAGAAAAGAGCAAAGTTTTCCAAATTTGTTTTATTGAACATACATTTTCTGAATTTATCAGTGCCCTCCCCCCCATACGACGCGACTTTCCCTTTAATCTGAGCTGTCACTGATCTGCAACAAATATTAGAGAATGTAACATTTGTTTTTTAATCCATAAAATACATTGGGGGGAATCCATCATGCCCGGGGCAGGGTGGGCACATACTACTATTCTCTGGTCCCCCCCTAGCCTTGATTCCTTGTTTGGAACAATGAGTATCCAGAGGCCTCTACCCCTCGGGCACACAATGATATGGGGTCTTTAGAGTCTGAGGGGTCTGGATGTCTCTAGTACATAATTAAACCTATAGATTAATGTTTTTGGTAGAAGTGAAGTTTTTTACCCAGAAAATAATTGGCTTTTTTAAAGTAGAAGAAAGGGAGGGAGACCCCTATTGGCTTTGGAAGGGGCTTGTGCAGAATAATAGCAGTGAATAGCAACATTAATTCTCCTGTACTAAAGAGATCCAGACCCTCAGTAACTACAGCTGACAAGCAGCGCATGTGCATTCAGGCTTGTGCATGTGACATATGAAAACCCAGGACCCCGACTGTGACTGAGGGGATGGATATCTACAGTATATGATCATATCATGGATCCAGGGATCTTAAGGGAATTTAGGGAAAAGTTTTTTATAATAAATTTGTGCTTAAGTTTTAAACTCAGTGCTATTTAATTTATATAGTGTATAATGTGATAATGTATAACAATAAATTATATATATATATATAGGCAGATGACGACTTCCATTATATAGAACCAGGACTGACTCCTGTGCACTGATAACTTCTCCCAGGATCTCCCCAGGACTCAGCTGTCAGTCTCTGTAATTATTGAATTCATCTTAGTAATAAAAGTAAAGCCCCCACTCCCTCCCTGGAAGTCCCCAGCCCCTGCCCTGTCTGTGCCCGGTACCAGGGGGCAGGCAGTGCCACCTTGCAGGTGAGACGGGTCCGCACAGCAGGGCAGGTGCCCCTGAAGCATTCTCAACTCTACTACATGCAGATCAAAGCACATAACTACTACTGGGGTCTACCGTGATCTGAATGGAGGTGGGTGCAGGTGGTAGTCAGTGCCAGGGTGGATGGGGAGAGCAGGTTAAGCCTCACACACACATAGCCCGGGTATCTGACCCTGGAGGGCAGGAGCAGCCAATACCCACTCCATACAGATATCTGCGGTTCATAGCTGTGCACATTGGGAGCACTAGGGGGCTCCAGAGCTGCTGCCTGCACCCTGACACATTACCTTATCGCTCTCATACTGCACATTGCCCCCAACATTTCCATCTGTTTGCACCCTGTCTCCCTCTCTGGCAACTTGTCTGCCTACGACCTGCTGCAACTTACCTATCTTGATCTCCATTTGTCTTCCTCTGCTTGCACCCTGTTCTCCTTCAGTTTCACCCTGCCTCTCTCTGCTTGCACCCTGTTCTCCTTCAGTTTCACCCTGCCTCTCTCTGCTTGCACCCTGTTCTCCTTCAGTTGCACCCTGCCTCTCTCTGCTTGCGCCCTGTTATCCTTCAGTTTCACCCTGCCTCTCTCTGCTTGCACCCTGTTCTCCTTCAGTTGCACCCTGTCTCTCTCTGCTTGCACCCTGTTCTCCTTCAGTTGCACCCTGCCTCTCTCTGCTTGCACCCTGTTCTTCAATTGCACCCTGCCTCTCTCTGCTTGCACCCTGTTCTTCAGTTGCACCCTGCCTCTCTCTGCTTGCACCCTGTTCTTCAGTTGCACCCTGCCTCTCTCTGCATGCACCCTGTTCTGCATCAGTTGCACCCTGCATCTCTCTGCTTGCACCTTGCTCTCCTTCAGTTGCACCCTTTCCTCTCTCTGCTTGCGCATTGTTCTCCTTCTGTTTCACCCTGCCTCTCTCTCCTTACACCTTGTTCTCCTTCAGTTGCACAATGTAAATCTCTGCCTGCACCCTGCCTCTATGCTTGCACCCTGCCTACTCCTTCCTGCACCTAATGTCCATTTGGTAGCACCCTGCCTATGACTTGCACAGCTCCCTCTGGTTGCTCCTTGCCTCCCTTGCAGCTGCCTCTCTCTACTTCCACCTTGTTTCCCTCTACTTCCGTATTGTTTTCCATATTATTATTTCCTCTGTCCTGGTTTCTCTATTCTTACATTTTTTTTTGTAATCTCTGTAATATTCTGCACATAAATGTTTCAATAATCATAATGACAATGTTATAATAAGAAATAAGAAATCACATCCACATATTGGAGACGTCTTACACTCCATAGAATCTTTCCACTAAATCAGGAAGGTTTCTATATTATGATGTAAATTCGGGTCAAATGAGCATCTTAAAATGTAAGTAAATAAATTGATTATTATTTATAATACATCTATATACATAACATAATATATATATAAATATATCTCGGATAAAGCAGGTACATGGAATGATATTACATTTAATCAAGTGATCACTGGATAATTTTAATGTGGAGCTGGAGACTAAGTGATTAAAAGGGGTGGAGCTTAGATCATTTAAAGGGATTGCGCTTTAATCATTATCAGTGGAATAAAATTACAGTAATTGATAGAAAACAAAAAATCATTGAAAAGCCGGAGGTGGATTGTTCTTCATTATTAAGATTTCCATTTCTATGCACAATATATATAAATATGTGTGTGTGTCTGTGTGTTAATATAATAAGATATAATGATAAAAATACTATAATGTGTCAGTGTCCACATCTATAACTCATCTCCTCTGTGTAATAAATTGTATCCAGTATCTAAATATAACAGGACAGATAAAATATAGAGATGTATCTGCTGATAGTAACTATAGATGCTGAACACTGTATTTAATTTTTAGGGGATAAATATCACATTCTGCTATAAAAATTGGACATTAACCCCTCCTCAGCCGGTAAACTGTGTGTAACTGCAATTAACCTCAAGGAATCTGACTTAATGGAGAGAATATTAACGCTACCATGCATCTATATCCCTTCATTATTACAGTATCTGTATCTATAATAATAAATAAATGATAAATAATAAATGATCCCGAGTTGTTACATTGTGTCCTTCCTTCTATATCCTGTATCTTGGTAATATAATGAGACATCACACAGGTGAGTAACACTTACTACTATTATTATATCATTACTACATTACTAGTATCATTTTATTATATTATGATCATTTATCAGTAGATCTGGAAATATCTGGGGACAACTCGATGCCATCTAATAATAATAATAACAACAGATACAATGTAACAATCCAATTATATTTGATGCAAAATAATGACGAAAACGAAATAATACTGATGCTACACAGGGCAATAAATAATAATAGGCATAGACTGCAAAGTCTTCATTTTCTATGTCCAGGGATATATAATAATCCTGATACCGATACTAATTCACACAGTGCGGATCTGACACATCGATTCCTGATCCATTTTCTTGTATATCTCTGACTGTACACAAGCAGAATATGTATGGGGGAGGACGCGGTAATTATACAGAATGGGGAAGACTAATGACGTCTTATAATACCGGATCCGTGACGTCACAGTTACAAATATGTACGTATTGCGCTTCTATCAGTTCTCTTACACATTCTGCTCATTGTCTATTAATGGACAATAGAAATGGGAACGAATTGAACGAACCTGAACCTGCCCCCGGGTCACTGAGGACAGGAGGAGGGAGAGGAGAAGCTGAGATTTCCTTCTATGCGATAAGTGATTGTACAAAGAACAAAACTCTCTTAAATATCCTAAATATATATATATTACTCAGTATACATACCTATCTCTATATATCTCTACATTGCTCTCTGTATGTTATATGTAAAGACTGCTTTCTATACAAATACACTGACATATCCAGTATATATATATATTCACCACTTTGATCTCTCTATAGTGATTTATGCTCTATATAGCTGTATATCTATCTTCTATCTATCTATCTATCTATCTATCTATCTATCTATCTCATATCTATCTATCTATCTACCTATCTATCTCCTATCTATCTATCTATCTATCTATCTCTCTATCTATCTATCTCATATCTCCTATCTATCTATCTATCTATCTATCTATCTATCTATCTATCTATCTATCTATCTATCTATCTCCTATCTATCTCCTATCTATCTATCTATCTATCTATCTCCTATCAATCTATCTCCTATCTATCTATCTATCTATCTATCTATCTTTTATCTATCTATCTATCTCCTATCAATCTATCAATCTATCTATCTATCTATCTATCTCATATCTATCTATCTATCTATCTATCTATCTATCTATCTATCTATCAATCTATCTCTCTCCTATCTATCTATCTATCTATCTATCTATCTATCTATCTATCTAATATCCATCCATCCATCGGATTCTCATGTATATTTTGTATGACATTGCTGTGTCTGCACAGCAGTGTCAGGTGTGATTGAAAAGTTCTCCAGGGCTGAGCTCTCCATACAGCTAGTTCTCTTCATCAGATATGATGTTATACATGTAACTGAGAAGGCACAGCATTTCATACACAGGAGGCAGTGATCCTCAAAGGATAATGGGGCACATTTACTAAAATCAGTGTAGTGTGTACTGTGTGCAGTTACCTGTGTAGTGTGCAGGGGGCGCCAGATTCAGGATTTCTGGTGCACTTTCTTCATGAATCTGGTGTCCCCTGCATTGCTCCGACAGAGTGCACTATTTTTTTTTGGTGCAACCTTAACATGGGGCGTGTGACACACTTCTGTCGGACTTTGCATGTTTAATTTGTTGCACGGTCCGATTCAGCTCCGAAACGCCCATTTCACTGATGAACTTTGTGTTGCATGAAGCATAGTGCAGCCGCGCCACAAAGTGACTTTCAGAAATTCTCGAAAGCTCAAACATCAAAAATACTTAAAAAATGTATCACCTGATTTCTTCACTCGGTACAAGTCTACACTACTGTCTGCAGGATCAAAACTGATGACAGATTCCCTTTAGTTATTCCCAGGGATCGGTGCTAGGAGGACACTGGTACAATGGGGGTCATTTATCTTTTTTTTCCATTCCATGGGATTTTTTTGTGCCTCTAATGAGTTTTTTGCACCTCATTTGTCTTTATAGTCTAATTTTTTTTTTTTGTAGAATTTTTAGGAACAAATTTTTGCGCAGGTCATACCACTGTCTCTCCTCTGCATAGTCAGGACTGGAGTGTTTTTGCTCATTTATTTGCGCCTTTTTAGGAGCAGAACATTGGTAAATGAGGCACAAACATCTGGAAGCAGGATAAATGCAAAGACAAATTCGGTGAAAACCAGAATTACTGCTACACGGAAAACTCCAGAGCACTGAAAAATTCTAAAATTTTTTTTGCAAATAACCCAATGTATCCAAAAAGTCACTAAGATACGGGGAAAAATGCAGCATCAGGCTGAGATAAATCTGCCCCAATTACCCAATTATTTGGTTATTGACACCATAAAAGAGAAGAGATAAAACCGCACAATTCTGTATATTGGGTGCATTGAGTATAAAGGAAAGGGCCCAGGGACCTATAATAGCCTAAATTGGGGTAACGGGACCTTTGTTCTGGTGGTAAGTGAGAAAATTAAGGGCATATCCGGCAGATGTGAGTGTGAGATAGGAACACAACTCCTATGATTGGAGGGGATGGGAGTTGTAGTTATTGTTGGCGATTAGTTATGATTGATCTCTCCTGGATACTCATATATCTGCAGTCACCAGGTCTGAAGTGCGAGGCCTCCATGTTTTCTATATCAGCAGCAAGAGCGACACCTACAGGACACATTTATACTGACAGCCTCATAAACCAACCAGAGGAAGTTGGGGAAAAGTTTTATTCACTTAAAAAATTTTAATTAATTCAATTCATATTTTCTAAAAAGATTGGATTTTCTCAGCTGATCTTTCATAGTGTTTGTGTATCTCATGTGCTGCTTGGACTGTGCATCTGCTTGAAATCTCTTCAGACAAGATGGAAGCCTATACTAAGGGACCATAATCTATACATATACACATTACCAGGGGGATCTGCCAGATATACACGTGCTCTCAATGGTGGGAGAATAATGAAACCCCCTGTCCCCTTTTCCCTTCCGTCTTCTCCTTCTCCCATTCAGATTCCTATCTCCTCCCCAAGACTCCTTTGTATCCATCCAGACGCCATTGTTGTCTACAGACTCCTCTGTCCTCCTCCTCCGCTAGACTCCTCTCTCTTCCAGACAACTCTGTTCACCTACAGACTCCTCTCTCTCCTCTCCATACTGCACTGTTCTCTGTCCTCCTCCTCCAGACTCCTCTGCCCCCCTCCTCCAGACTCCTCTGTCCTCCTCCTCCAGACTCCTCTGCCCCCCTCCTCCAGACTCCTCTGTCCTCCTCCTCCAGACTCCATTATCCTCCTCCAGACTCCTCTGTCCTCGACCTCCAGACTCCTCTGCCCCCCTCCTCCAGACTCCTCTGTCCTCCTCCTCCAGACTCCTCTGTCCTCCTCCTCCAGACTCCTTTGTCCTCCTCCTCCAGACTCCTCTGTCTTCCTCCAGACTCCTCTGTCCTCCTCCTCCAGACTCCTCTGTACTCCTCCCCCAGACTCCTCTGTCCTCCTCATCCAGACTCCTCTGTCCTCCTCCTCCAGACTCCTCTGTCCTCCTCATCCAGACTCCTCTGTCCTCCTCTGTCCTCCTCCAGACTCCTCTGTCCTCCTCCAGACCCCTCTGTCCTCCTCCTCCAGACTCCTGTGTCCTCCTCCTCCAGACTCCTGTGTCCTCCTCCTCCAGACTCCTGTGTCCTCCTCCAGACTCCTCTGCCCTCTTCCTCCAGACTCCTCTGTCCTCCTCCTCCAGAACCGTCTCTTCTCCTCCAGACCCCTCTGTCCTCCTCCTCCAGACTCCTCTGTCCTCCTCCTCCAGACTCCTGTGTCCTCCTCCTCCAGACTCCTCTGTCCTCCTCCAGACCCCTCTGTCCTCCTCCTCTAGACTCCTCTGTCCTCCTCCTCCAGACTCCTCTCTCCTCCTCCTCCAGACTCCTCTGTCCTCCTCCAGACTCCTCTGTCCTCCTCCTCCAGACTCCTCTGTCCTCCTGCTCCTCCTGCTCCTCCTCCTCCAGACCCTTCTGTCCTCCTCCTCCAGACTCCTCTGTCCTCCTCCTCCTCCAGACTCTTCTGTCCTCCTCCTCCAGACTCCTCTGTCCTCCTCCCCCAGACTCCTCTGTCCTCCCCCAGACTCCTCTGTCCTCCTCCTCCAGACTCCTCTGTCCTCCTCCTCCTCCTCCAGACTCCTCTGTCCTCCTCCTCCAGACTCCTCTGTCCTCCTCATCCAGACTCCTCTGTCCTCCTCTGTCCTCCTCCAGACTCCTCTGCCCTCCTCCAGACCCCTCTGTCCTCCTCCTCCAGACTCCTGTGTCCTCCTCCTCCAGACTCCTGTGTCCTCCTCCTCCAGACTCCTGTGTCCTCCTCCTCCTCCAGACTCCTCTGCCCTCTTCCTCCAGACTCCTCTGTCCTCCTCCTCCAGAACCATCTCTTCTCCTCCAGACTCCTCTGTCCTCCTCCTCCAGACTCCTCTGTTTCCTCCTCTAGACCCCTCTGTCTTCATCCTCCAGACTCCTCTGTTCTCCTCCTCCAGACTCCTCTGTTCTCCTCCTCCAGACTCCTGTGTCCTCCTCCTCCAGACTCCTCTGTCGTCCCCTTCCAGACCCCTCTGTCCTCCTCCTCCAGACTCCTCTGTCCTCCTCCTCCAGACTCCTGTGTCCTCCTCCTCCAGACTCCTCTGTCCTCCTCCAGACCCCTCTGTCCTCCTCCTCTAGACTCCTCTGTCCTCCTCCTCCAGACTCCTGTGTCCTCCTCCTCCAGACTCCTCTGTCCTCCTCCAGACTCCTCTGTCCTCCTCCTCCAGACTCCTCTGTCCTCCTGCTCCTCCTCCTCCAGACCCTTCTGTCCTCCTCCTCCAGACTCCTCTGTCCTCCTCCTCCTCCAGACTCCTCTGTGCTCCTGCTCCTCCTCCTCCAGACTCCTCTGTCCTCCTGCTCCTCCTCCTCCAGACTCCTCTGTCCTCCTGCTCCTCCTCCTCCAGACTCCTCTGTCCTCCTCCTCCTCCAGACTCCTCTGTCCTCCTGCTCCTCCTCCTCCAGACTCCTCTGTCCTCCTCCTCCAGACTCCTCTGCCCCCCTCCTCCAGACTCCTCTGTCCTCCTCCTCCAGACTCCATTATCCTCCTCCAGACTCCTCTGTCCTCGACCTCCAGACTCCTCTGCCCCCCTCCTCCAGACTCCTCTGTCCTCCTCCTCCAGACTTCTCTGTCCTCCTCCTCCAGACTCCTTTGTCCTCCTCCTCCAGACTCCTCTGTCTTCCTCCAGACTCCTCTGTCCTCCTCCTCCAGACTCCTCTGTACTCCTCCCCCAGACTCCTCTGTCCTCCTCATCCAGACTCCTCTGTCCTCCTCCTCCAGACTCCTCTGTCCTCCTCATCCAGACTCCTCTGTCCTCCTCTGTCCTCCTCCAGACTCCTCTGTCCTCCTCCAGACCCCTCTGTCCTCCTCCTCCAGACTCCTGTGTCCTCCTCCTCCAGACGCCTGTGTCCTCCTCCTCCAGACTCCTGTGTCCTCCTCCAGACTCCTCTGCCCTCTTCCTCCAGACTCCTCTGTCCTCCTCCTCCAGAACCGTCTCTTCTCCTCCAGACCCCTCTGTCCTCCTCCTCCAGACTCCTCTGTCCTCCTCCTCCAGACTCCTGTGTCCTCCTCCTCCAGACTCCTCTGTCCTCCTCCAGACCCCTCTGTCCTCCTCCTCTAGACTCCTCTGTCCTCCTCCTCCAGACTCCTCTCTCCTCCTCCTCCAGACTCCTCTGTCCTCCTCCAGACTCCTCTGTCCTCCTCCTCCAGACTCCTCTGTCCTCCTGCTCCTCCTGCTCCTCCTCCTCCAGACCCTTCTGTCCTCCTCCTCCAGACTCCTCTGTCCTCCTCCTCCTCCAGACTCTTCTGTCCTCCTCCTCCAGACTCCTCTGTCCTCCTCCCCCAGACTCCTCTGTCCTCCTCCTCCAGACTCCTCTGTCCTCCTCCTCCTCCTCCAGACTCCTCTGTCCTCCTCCTCCAGACTCCTCTGTCCTCCTCATCCAGACTCCTCTGTCCTCCTCTGTCCTCCTCCAGACTCCTCTGCCCTCCTCCAGACCCCTCTGTCCTCCTCCTCCAGACTCCTGTGTCCTCCTCCTCCAGACTCCTGTGTCCTCCTCCTCCAGACTCCTGTGTCCTCCTCCTCCTCCAGACTCCTCTGCCCTCTTCCTCCAGACTCCTCTGTCCTCCTCCTCCAGAACCATCTCTTCTCCTCCAGACTCCTCTGTCCTCCTCCTCCAGACTCCTCTGTT
The DNA here is from genome assembly GCF_040894005.1 of Engystomops pustulosus. NCBI lineage: Eukaryota > Metazoa > Chordata > Amphibia > Anura > Leptodactylidae > Engystomops > Engystomops pustulosus. The sequence continues at coordinate 95,706,878 of NC_092420.1, read as the reverse complement.
TCCTCCTCTAGACCCCTCTGTCTTCATCCTCCAGACTCCTCTGTTCTCCTCCTCCAGACTCCTCTGTTTCCTCCTCTAGACCCCTCTGTCTTCATCCTCCAGACTCCTCTGTTCTCCTCCTCCAGACTCCTGTGTCCTCCTCCTCCAGACTCCTCTGTCGTCCCCTTCCAGACCCCTCTGTCCTCCTCCTCCAGACTCCTCTGTCCTCCTCCTCCAGACTCCTGTGTCCTCCTCCTCCAGACTCCTCTGTCCTCCTCCAGACCCCTCTGTCCTCCTCCTCTAGACTCCTCTGTCCTCCTCCTCCAGACTCCTGTGTCCTCCTCCTCCAGACTCCTCTGTCCTCCTCCAGACTCCTCTGTCCTCCTCCTCCAGACTCCTCTGTCCTCCTGCTCCTCCTCCTCCAGACCCTTCTGTCCTCCTCCTCCAGACTCCTCTGTCCTCCTCCTCCTCCAGACTCCTCTGTGCTCCTGCTCCTCCTCCTCCAGACTCCTCTGTCCTCCTGCTCCTCCTCCTCCAGACTCCTCTGTCCTCCTCTGTCCTCCTCCAGACTCCTCTGCCCTCCTCCAGACCCCTCTGTCCTCCTCCTCCAGACTCCTGTGTCCTCCTCCTCCAGACTCCTGTGTCCTCCTCCTCCAGACTCCTGTGTCCTCCTCCTCCTCCAGACTCCTCTGCCCTCTTCCTCCAGACTCCTCTGTCCTCCTCCTCCAGAACCATCTCTTCTCCTCCAGACTCCTCTGTCCTCCTCCTCCAGACTCCTCTGTTTCCTCCTCTAGACCCCTCTGTCTTCATCCTCCAGACTCCTCTGTTCTCCTCCTCCAGACTCCTCTGTTCTCCTCCTCCAGACTCCTGTGTCCTCCTCCTCCAGACTCCTCTGTCGTCCCCTTCCAGACCCCTCTGTCCTCCTCCTCCAGACTCCTCTGTCCTCCTCCTCCAGACTCCTGTGTCCTCCTCCTCCAGACTCCTCTGTCCTCCTCCAGACCCCTCTGTCCTCCTCCTCTAGACTCCTCTGTCCTCCTCCTCCAGACTCCTGTGTCCTCCTCCTCCAGACTCCTCTGTCCTCCTCCAGACTCCTCTGTCCTCCTCCTCCAGACTCCTCTGTCCTCCTGCTCCTCCTCCTCCAGACCCTTCTGTCCTCCTCCTCCAGACTCCTCTGTCCTCCTCCTCCTCCAGACTCCTCTGTGCTCCTGCTCCTCCTCCTCCAGACTCCTCTGTCCTCCTGCTCCTCCTCCTCCAGACTCCTCTGTCCTCCTGCTCCTCCTCCTCCAGACTCCTCTGTCCTCCTCCTCCTCCAGACTCCTCTGTCCTCCTGCTCCTCCTCCTCCAGACTCCTCTGTCCTCCTCCTCCAGACTCCTCTGCCCCCCTCCTCCAGACTCCTCTGTCCTCCTCCTCCAGACTCCATTATCCTCCTCCAGACTCCTCTGTCCTCGACCTCCAGACTCCTCTGCCCCCCTCCTCCAGACTCCTCTGTCCTCCTCCTCCAGACTTCTCTGTCCTCCTCCTCCAGACTCCTTTGTCCTCCTCCTCCAGACTCCTCTGTCTTCCTCCAGACTCCTCTGTCCTCCTCCTCCAGACTCCTCTGTACTCCTCCCCCAGACTCCTCTGTCCTCCTCATCCAGACTCCTCTGTCCTCCTCCTCCAGACTCCTCTGTCCTCCTCATCCAGACTCCTCTGTCCTCCTCTGTCCTCCTCCAGACTCCTCTGTCCTCCTCCAGACCCCTCTGTCCTCCTCCTCCAGACTCCTGTGTCCTCCTCCTCCAGACGCCTGTGTCCTCCTCCTCCAGACTCCTGTGTCCTCCTCCAGACTCCTCTGCCCTCTTCCTCCAGACTCCTCTGTCCTCCTCCTCCAGAACCGTCTCTTCTCCTCCAGACCCCTCTGTCCTCCTCCTCCAGACTCCTCTGTCCTCCTCCTCCAGACTCCTGTGTCCTCCTCCTCCAGACTCCTCTGTCCTCCTCCAGACCCCTCTGTCCTCCTCCTCTAGACTCCTCTGTCCTCCTCCTCCAGACTCCTCTCTCCTCCTCCTCCAGACTCCTCTGTCCTCCTCCAGACTCCTCTGTCCTCCTCCTCCAGACTCCTCTGTCCTCCTGCTCCTCCTGCTCCTCCTCCTCCAGACCCTTCTGTCCTCCTCCTCCAGACTCCTCTGTCCTCCTCCTCCTCCAGACTCTTCTGTCCTCCTCCTCCAGACTCCTCTGTCCTCCTCCCCCAGACTCCTCTGTCCTCCTCCTCCAGACTCCTCTGTCCTCCTCCTCCTCCTCCAGACTCCTCTGTCCTCCTCCTCCAGACTCCTCTGTCCTCCTCATCCAGACTCCTCTGTCCTCCTCTGTCCTCCTCCAGACTCCTCTGCCCTCCTCCAGACCCCTCTGTCCTCCTCCTCCAGACTCCTGTGTCCTCCTCCTCCAGACTCCTGTGTCCTCCTCCTCCAGACTCCTGTGTCCTCCTCCTCCTCCAGACTCCTCTGCCCTCTTCCTCCAGACTCCTCTGTCCTCCTCCTCCAGAACCATCTCTTCTCCTCCAGACTCCTCTGTCCTCCTCCTCCAGACTCCTCTGTTTCCTCCTCTAGACCCCTCTGTCTTCATCCTCCAGACTCCTCTGTTCTCCTCCTCCAGACTCCTCTGTTTCCTCCTCTAGACCCCTCTGTCTTCATCCTCCAGACTCCTCTGTTCTCCTCCTCCAGACTCCTGTGTCCTCCTCCTCCAGACTCCTCTGTCGTCCCCTTCCAGACCCCTCTGTCCTCCTCCTCCAGACTCCTCTGTCCTCCTCCTCCAGACTCCTGTGTCCTCCTCCTCCAGACTCCTCTGTCCTCCTCCAGACCCCTCTGTCCTCCTCCTCTAGACTCCTCTGTCCTCCTCCTCCAGACTCCTGTGTCCTCCTCCTCCAGACTCCTCTGTCCTCCTCCAGACTCCTCTGTCCTCCTCCTCCAGACTCCTCTGTCCTCCTGCTCCTCCTCCTCCAGACCCTTCTGTCCTCCTCCTCCAGACTCCTCTGTCCTCCTCCTCCTCCAGACTCCTCTGTGCTCCTGCTCCTCCTCCTCCAGACTCCTCTGTCCTCCTGCTCCTCCTCCTCCAGACTCCTCTGTCCTCCTGCTCCTCCTCCTCCAGACTCCTCTGTCCTCCTCCTCCTCCAGACTCCTCTGTCCTCCTGCTCCTCCTCCTCCAGACTCCTCTGTCCTCCTCCTCCACACTCCTCTGTCCTCCTCCTCCTCCAGATCCGGTCTGATATCCGGCTATTACACAATAACAAATTGATTTCACAGTTTACTTTATTGATGACCTGTGTCCTCCCCTTCTATACATTGTAACCTTTATGCCCTGTAATAACCCTGCACTTTCTTCTCTTGTTCATAATTTTCTTGACCTCTTTTGAGAAACTAAATAACAAACTTTACACAACAAGAATCTCACGATGTCCAAGAAAGTCGGTGCAGTCATGTCAGGCGCCTGTGGAGAGCAGGGGGCACCCCCTGGTGTCTGGGACCCATAGCTGTCGATGGGTAGGGATGGACTAGTGCTAATTTTTTTTTAGGCTCCTTACGAATGACCAATCACAATCCCAAGTTCACACATTAGCCGTATAATCCGGATTATTGTGATTATTGTCATAAGTGGAAGAATCTGCAAGGAACGTGACTTTTATTAGGGGGCCAGTAGTTTAATGGGGTAATATCTGGTGACAGAATAGGTAGATCCGTGGTGGTAGGTTTCCTTTAAGGGCAGCTTCTGCTTCTCACTCCTTTGCAGCCTGCAGCCACTAGAGGGCGATGTGGAAGTAGGAATATAAATCATGTGCTGCTGGACAGGCACTGGGCAGGCAGCTGCTTCAGATCAGCCATGCTTCAGACCACAAGTATAATTCATGGCAGTCTCCGCTCCCAGCAGCTTTTAAGTGCACTGAATGCATTTTTTGGGGGGTATTGACATCCAGGTCCGATCCCCCTGCTCCACAGGTCTCCCCCCTCCCCCCGCACAATATTTGGATTATTACTGTAATTATACCCAGAGCATTAATTGTCCAATATAAATGCAGTCATTAAGATGGGAGGATCTGTTCAATGGAAGACATCTTGATAGAGTGCACCTGTCACTGATTAGCAGCGGCATGTAGAGTTGCGCCGTATTAATCACCGCGCCGCGCCAAACTGGTGGGAACCAGATGGTAAAGACAATGATAGAATGAACCCGTAAACAAGGGCCGGGAATAATGATAATTGTGGGACAGCAGCATCGTCCTGGGAGCAGGCATGGGAAAATGTGAGGCTCAGCTGCTGCTGGGGGTGAACTACAACTCCCAGCAGTGCTGGAGACAAGTACGTGTCACAGCTGAGGGTTTGCTACAGTTGTATCTGTGATGTGAACACGTCAGCAGCACAAGCCTCAGTCCTGTCCTGATTGTTACAATGTATCAGTCTGTTTATCATTAAGTCACAAAAAGTTGTAAACATCTTATAGGGAAACATCTACCAATGTGTGATAAGAAATGCTCTAGAAATATTCCATTCCCTTTGTATCGTAAGATCTCTGCTTGTTGTCAGTGAATGAGAAGATTCTTGTTTGGCTGCAAGAGACTAAAAACCTGCACAAGACTTGTCACTAATGGGAATTACTATCTGATCCAGACAAGACAAACAGGGAGCTAAACACCCCTCTGCTATCCTCATAGTTTGTTACAGTGTGTCAGTACAGGTAAAATGAATTGGTATGAAGATCAGGCATTGTAGTTCATAGATGATTGGATACACTAGTAACGAAACTGCAGCTGTCTAAAGTCTTCAAAGGGTTTTCCCATGAAAGAAAATTCTCAATTTGCAATCCCCTAGTGATGTTAAGACAATAAATCATTTTTAACCCTTTACATCACAATTTATTTCACAAGTTTTATTGCTGTTTTAGCTCCTATCACAGTGATGTTCAGTGTAAAATCCCAGGGTGTGGGCGGGGACTCTTTAAGCAGACACTTCATGATCCATCTAGTTCGGTGAGCTGAAAATGTGGTTTATCTACACTTTCATTTGGCGTCTGAACATTGTACTAGTATCTGACACATAGAGAAAGATGAGACAGATGAGAGATGATGAGATCTAGTAGATGCCTATTGCACGTAATGACATTCAGCTCTCCTACTACATCCTTGCTATTCCACAACACACGAGAATCTGCTGTGCCTCCCCAGATAAACAACTTATCTGTCTGTAGCTTGTAGATCTCCTTATGCTGCTGCTGCCTCAGGAACTCAGATTCTGTGTCAGTGTGAGCTCCGTCCTGGACTGCAGGGGTGGGGCTAGAGTGCCGGGGCAGGGCTAGAGTGCAGGGGTGGGTCTACAGTGCAGAGAGCAGAGAGAGAAAGAAACTCAGCTCCACAGCCCTCACACAGAAATCCAAGATGGTGTCCCCGGCCCCAAGTCAGAAGTTACAGGGTCGTGTCTAGGGGCAACTGAAATTGTGTACAGCAGGACTGATAGAGAGAGGTTGGAATTATATCTGTGAAATGCTGGATTTTTGTGAACAGTGAATAAGAGAATGTGTTATTTTGTTATCCTTTAATAAACTTGTCTTTGTGGGAATGTCCCTTTAAAGGAAATCTCCCATCAGAATCCATCCTGATAAACCAGGGACATTACTCCTAGATCCAGGCACCGGGACTGTTACACTGTGCAGGACCAGCCTCCCCCTCCCACTGTTTGCTGTGTGAAACTTCGTCTGCTGCAGTGAGATTACATCAGGCAGAGGGAAGGGGGAAGTTCTAAGGGGACAATGTAACAGCCTGTGAAGCTACAGCATCGAGGGACTCTGGCAACACCCCCAAGAGCCCTTCTTTCTCATAAGAATAATTTAAAAAGTTGATGTTAGAAGGCAGGAGACCATGGATAAGAAATATAAGAAGATCCCACAGTCCCGGTCCCCGGATCTATAAGTAATGTCCCTGGTTTATCAGGATGGATTGTGATGGGAGATTTCCTTTAAAAGGAACCTGTCAGCAGGTGTGGCCTAGCAAACTGCAGCCAGTGTTATGTTTTATCCCTGGAGAGATAGGTGATCAGACCTTTGTGTATGCTGTTAGTAGCAGCAGGACTGTGATATATGGATTTATATTCCAGGATTGTAGCTTCACCAAGTACACTAGGGGTGTGTCCTCACACTGCTGTGCTCTGTGCTCTTTCCAGCCAATGTTAGGTTTTGTCCCTGGAGAGATGTGTAATCAGACCTTTGTGTATGTTAGTAGCAGCAGGACTGTGAAATATAGATTTATATTCCAGGATTGTAGCTTCTCAAAGTGCTCTGGGGGTGTCCTCACACTGCTGTGTCAATTGAGCAGCTGCTTTGTGTGACTGTGTCTACTATCGTGGTTACAGAAATGCCATTGCTCCACCAGTCAGGATGTTAGCGGGATCTCTCATAGTGTTACATTGGCACCGGAGGGGCATGACTGGCCATGAAGTGGGGAGGGGGGTGCAGTGTGATGTATTTTTGGGGCCCCTAATATACGTCCCTTAGTATGCACTCAACTTTCTGACTCCACTCTTGTCCGCTTTGCTCGTGTTCCAAGACGCACAAAACCAGAAAGACTTGGATTTGTCATCCGCGTTCTCAGACGGTAACACACACAGATTGGGAATCTGAGCAATAAATAATCTTATAAAAAATTCCTCAACTCTGAGAAGATTACAAAAATCTGGAGCCTGACATGCGGCTGGCTGACACCGATCGAGAGGCTCCAGGTGCTCCATCTCATGTGATCCCTACTCTGCAGATTATAGGGATTGGTGTTGGAGATCTGGGGTCAATCCCTATAGAAGACTGATGACCCCTCACCCCTCCACCTATGATTACTCTGACCCCAGGGAAGGTTTCAACATATCTGAAGGATGTGAAAAATTGATTTATATTACACAATTGCAGCTTGTGCAATGCTGTGCTCTGTGCTCAAAATTGTATGATACATAACACTGGCTTCAGAGAGCACAGAGCACAGCAGTGTGAGGATACGCCTCCAGTGTACTTAGAGAAGCTACACTCCTGGAATACAAATCCATATATCACAGTCCTGCTGCTACTAACAACACACACAAAGGTCTGATTACACATTGCTCCAGGGACAATACATAGCACTGGCGGCAAAGAGCACAGAGCACAGCAGTGTGAGAATACGCCTCCAGTGCCCTTGGAGAAGCTACACTCCTGGAATACAAATCCATATATCACAGTCCTGCTGCTACTAACAATATACACAAAAGTCTGATTACACAGTGCTCCAGGGACAATACATAGCACTGGCGGCAGAGAGCACAGAGCAGTGCAGTGTGAGGTCTGATTACACATCTCTCCAGGGACAATACATAACACTGGCTGCAGAGAGCACAGAGCACAGCAGTGTGAGGTCTGATTATACATCTCTCCAGGGACAATACATAACACTGACTGCAGAGAGCACAGAGCACAGCAGTGTGAGAATACGCCTCCAGTGCCCTTGGAGAAGCTAAACTCCTGGAATACAAATCCATATATCACAGTCCTGCTGCTACTAACAACATATATAAAGGTCTGATTACACATCTCTCCAGGGGCAATAAATAACATTCTCTGTAGAGAGTACAGAACACAGCAGTGTGAGGACACGCCTCCAGTACACTTGGATAAGCTATAATTTCTCATATCACAGTCCTGCTGCTACTAACAATATAGAGAAAGGTCTGATTATACATCTCTCCAGGGACAATACCTAACACTGGCTGCAGCTGCATCCCCCTCCTCCTCCCTGTTCTTTACACTTGGTTATACTTTGGTGGCAGAGAAGGATTGGGAACATTCCCTCAGATCCTGCAGGCAGAGAAGAGAATGCTGTACAATGAACACAATGTTACTCTCGCTTAAAGGGACGTGTTACAAAGTTTCAAATATCCAAATATTCGGCTGATTTATGTAGGAAAATGAACAGATGGGTTACAATGTATCTCAGTGTATCAGGTCTCCTGCTTCCGCACTCAGTAAGTGATGACTTATTCTGGGGATTGGGGGTCAGTGCAGGATTTTGTGTGTCCCCCCTGGAGTCCGCGCCTCAGGATTCACATCCCAGAATTATTTCTGTCCTGGCATTTCCACCTGTGAGCGGAGCCCATGAGGCAGCTGCGGCCGACGCTCAAGTCAATGGGACTATTTTAAGCCCCTTAATGACAATATTGATGGAGCTATTTCTAGTTATACAAACTTCCCAGTCATAACAATGTTCTTATTATCCCAAACTGAAGCCCCGATCCCCCATCTCCTGGACCCCGGCCAAGAGCCAAAGCAGCAATCCAGGTGGAGAAATCCTAGGAATATGCAGGAAGAAGAAGGAGAACATGAAACCTCCACCACCTATCTATCTATCTATCTATCTATCTATCTATCTATCTATCTATCTATCTATCTCCTATCTATCTATCTATCTATCTCCTATCTATCTATCTCCTATCTATCTATCTATCTATCTATCTCATATCTATCTATCTATCTATCTATCTATCTCATATCTATCTATCTCCTATCTATCTATCTATCTATCTATCTATCTATCTATCTCATATCTATCTATCTATCTATCTCCTATCTATCTATCTATCTATCTATCTATCTATCTATCTCCTATCTATCTCCTATCTTTCTATCTATCTATCTATCTCCTATCTATCTATCTATCTATCTATCTCATATCTATCTATCTCCTATCTATCTATCTATCTATCTATCTATCTAATATCTATCTATCTATCTCCTATCTATCTATCTATCTGTCTATCTATCTCATATCTATCTATCTCCTATCTATCTATCTATCTATCTATCTATCTATCTATCTATCTATATAATATCTATCTATCTATCTCCTATCTATCTATCTCATATCTATCTAGCTCATATCTATCTATCTATCTATCTCCTATCTATCTATCTATCTATCTATCTATCTATCTAATATCTATCTATCTATCTCCTATCTATCTATCTATCTATCTCCTATCTATCTATCTATCTATCTATCTCATATCTATCTATCTATCTATCTATCTCCTATCTATCTATCTATCTATCTATCTATCTATCTATCTATCTATCTATCATCTATCTATCTATCTATCTATCTATCTATCTATCTATCTATCTCATATCTATTTATCCTATATCAATCTAGTGTATATCTCCTATTTATCTCATTTCTCTCTACCCCTTTATATATTATGTATATGTCTATCTATCATCAGCCTCATATCCAGATAGAGATATACTAAAAATATTTTGTACAACCAATTTCGCCCATATGCTGTAAGTGGGATCACTTAAAGGGGTCTTCTGGCCTAGTATTATTGATGATCAATATTAACACTCAGGACCCCCTGATCCCCTGACTTCATCTTCTGGTGTCATCAACACAAGAGAACGGAGCCATAATATATCTGCTTGTATGTATCTGGGGGTCATTCACTACACTCCTGGGCTTTAATGGTTAACTAATCAGCTGTATATGTGCAGCGTTGAGCAGGCGCTTGCTATCTCTTCCTCAGCCGATCCTCAGATCCTGGGATTCTGCTTCTCCCTTACGAGAAATCACTAAACATGGCAGATTACATCTGTCGTAGAATTATCCTCAATCTGACTCACTTATCTGAGCCGCAGCCGGGAGATTAGTGACGCAGCGCGGTAACCACGGGCGATTAGACGGATCTCTCATTAACCGCGCAGCCCTAGTTACATCAATCCCCAGAATTGTGTAAGGGGATAGCGGAGTGCGGCCATATGGCGCTAATCCTGATCTATATCATTACTACATTAGGACAAGATGATACAATGTAACAGAGGAGATACATCGCCTTTACTGCCTGGTGGCAGGAAGTTATCAGTGATGTCACTACCTACCAGGATGACACATCTCTCCAGGGACAATACATAACATTGGCTGCAGAGAGCGCAGAGCACAGCAGTGTGAGAACACACTCCCAAACAAATAGAACAAATAGAAGCTACAATCCTGAAATATAAATCCATATATCACAGTCCTGCTGCTATTACACATTTCTCCAGGGATAATACTGAACACATCGAGAGCACAGAGCACAACAGTGTGAGGACAGACCCCCAGTACACTTGAAAAGCTACAATCCTGGAATATAAATCCATATGTATCACAGTCCTGCTGCTACTAACACCTTACACTGGGGTCTGATTACACATCTCTCCAGGGACAATACCCAACAGTGACTGCAGAGAGCACAAAGCACAGAGCACAGCAGTGTGAGGAAACGCTCCCAGTGCACATGGAGAAGCTAAAATCCTGGATTATAAATCCATATATCACAGTTCTGCTACTACTAACAACATATACAGAGATCTGATTAAATATCTCTCCAGGGGCAATACCTAATACTGACTGCAGAGAGCACAGAGCACAGCAGTGTGAGGAAACGCTCCCAGTGCACATGGAGAAGCCAAATTCCTGGAATATAAATCCATATATCACAGTCCTGCTGCTACTAACAACATAATGAAAGATAGAAGTACACATATCTCCAGGGACAATACATAACACTGTCTGCAGTCTGTATGGTCTGTACTGTATGGTCACTCCTGCTGACAGGTTCCCTTTGAAACTTTGTTTTCATACTTTTCCCAGTCTCTAATTTGCCTTTGTATATTGTGGTCTAGATGTAGCTTGGGGTCTTGTTTACGCGTCCACATCCCGTGTATCTTCCCTCTCCACGAGGGTCTGACCGCCATCTTTCTTGCGAGTTGTCTTGCTGCGCCTCCATTACTGACATCACTTTGCATGTTTGTCTCTTAATTCATCATTTGCTGATGTCATGAAACGTCCAATAAATTTCGTCTCCGTCCTACACTTTGCTGCTTCGCTGGAGATGTCAAACCTTCAATAACACGCTGTGAAAATATTTGGAAAAACCTCCACTGCTGACCTCAACACAATCTATTAGAAGCCGCATCTCCCGGGGCTGGAAATCTGTCCAAGACTTGGCTCGGCTGGAAACCAGGACTGAGAAATATACAGGGAGGAGATTAAAGGGGCAGGAATCCTAAAAGTCACACAGGATAGAGGTACTCAGCTCAGTCCTGACTACGACTACAGTCACTCATAGATGGTCATTGGAAAATACAGGGAATAATATTTACAAATATTGCAACATATTAGATTGAGGTCTGAGGCAGAAAGTTACCAATAAATTGCTGCTTAAATTGCTGGGTTTATCGCACTTTGCATTAAATACATGGGTCTTGGTTGTTTTTTGGGCACTCGGTCTCTAAAAAATGTATTTAAAAAAGTTATTAGTCTAATAAAATAAAGTTAGTACTTGTAGTATCTCTGATGACTTAGGGCAAGGAAGTTAGTGATTGTAGTATCTCTGGTTGCTTAGGGCAATTAACTTGGTAATTGTAGTATCTCTGCTGGTCTGAGGCAATGAAGTTGGTAATTGTAGTATCTCTGATGACTTAGGGCAGTGATGTTGGTAATTGTAGTATCTCTGGTTGCTTAGGGCAATGAAGTTGGTAATTGTAGCATCTCTGTTGGCTTAGGGCAATGAAGTTGGTAATTGTAGCATCTCTGGTGGTCTGAGGCAATGAAGTTGATAATTGTAGTATCTCTGATGACTTAGGGCAATGAAGTTGGTAATTGTAGTATCTCTGATGACTTAGGGCAATGAAGTTGGTAATTGTAGTATCTCTGGTGGTCTGAGGCAATGAAGTTGGTAATTGTAGTATCTCTGGTTGCTTAGGGCATTGAAGTTGGTGATTGTAGTATCTCTGGTTGCTTAGGGCAATGAAGTTGGTAATTGTAGTATCTCTGGTGGTCTGAGGCAATGAAGTTGATCATTGTAGTATCTCTGATGACTTAAGGCAATGAAGTTGATAATTGTAGTATCTCTGATGACTTAAGGCAATGAAGTTGGTAATTGTAGTATCTCTGATGACTTAAGGCAATGAAGTTGGTGATTGTAGTATCTCTGGTTGCTTAGGGCAATGAAGTTGGTGATTGTAGTATCTCTCGTTGCTTAGGGCACTGAAGTTGGTAATTGTAGTATCTCTGGTTGCTTAGGGCATTGAAGTTGGTAATGTCTATGTGACCCTCCTTGAAGATTAGGGCATGTGCCATTGCAATTCCACATAATTTTTGCCCTCACAAAGGATCAATGGGGGACATGTATCTTTATTTTAATCAGTTTTTTTCTCTTCTCTTTGTGGTTTATTTTTATTTTTGGGACTCTTTAGGTTCATTTTTAGGACTATGCCTGGGCCATGAGAAGTTAATGTGGTTGTGTCTGTTGCAGTGTTCCAAAACGTATCTTTCCAAAACAGATGTTTTCTTTGTTTTGCAAAGTTTAGAGACTTTTTGGGGCACATTTACTTACCCGTTGTGACGCGTTCCACAAAAGTGCATTGTCCGTGTATAATGCACATCTGCTGTGATTCACAAAGATCCTGCACCCGATATCCTGCATGTGTCGCTTCCCCGCTCAGGTCCCCGGAGTTCACCTTCTTCTTCCTGGTGCATGTAAGTGCATTGTCCGTGTATAATACGCTGTGCGGGGAGTCACTAAGATCCTGCACCCGATATCCTGCATGTGTCGCTTCCCCGCTCAGGTCCCTGGAGTTCACCTTCTTCTTCCTGGTGCATGTAAGAGCATTGTCCGTGTATAATGCGCTGTGCGGGGAGTCACTAAGATCGTGCACCCGATATCCTGCATGTGTCACTTCCCCGCTCAGGTCCCTGGAGTTCACCTTCTTCTTCCTGGTGCATGTAAGTGCATTGTCCGTGTATAATGCGCTGTGCGGGGAGTCACTAAGATCCTGCACCCGATATCCTGCATGTGTCGCTTCCCCGCTCAGGTCCCTGGAGTTCACCTTCTTCTTCCTGGTGCATGTAAGTGCATTGTCCGTGTATAATGCGCTGTGCGGGGAGTCACTAAGATCCTGCGCCCGATCTCTTGCATGTGTCGCTTCTCCGCTCAGGTCCCTGGAGTTCACCTTCTTCTTCCTGGTGCATGTAAGTGCATTGTCCGTGTATAATGCGCTGTGCGGGGAGTCACTAAGATCGTGCGCCCGATATCCTGCATGTGTCGCTTCCCTGCTCAGGTCCTCGGAGTTCACCTTCTTCTTCCTGGTGCATGTAAGTGCATTGTCCGTGTATAATGCGCTGTGCGGGGAGTCACTAAGATCGTGCGCCCGATATCCTGCATGTGTCGCTTCCCCGCTCAGGTCCCCGGAGTTCACCTTCTTCTTCCTGGTGCATGTAAATGCATTGTCTTGCGATGCAATTTGAAAGTTAAATCTCACGCTTAGTCCAAATCCTTCGAATTGTCCGACGGCCACCCCCGATTTCTGTCGCATGAAAGCCAGTGCAGCTGCGCCAAAATCCGATCACATGCGACACAATCTCCTGTTAAATACCTGTGTCAGCCACGCAAAACACAAAAACGGCACAAAGTCCGACCATAGTGCAGTGCACGACCCTTAATAAATAAAAAAAACCCTGCAAATCATAGACCATGAAAAAATACAGACAGGTATCACAACGGCAAATTTAGAAAGATACAAGACGCTGCTAAAGAATCCGACTGCAGCCAACTATAAAAAGTCACAAAGTAAAACAAATGACACACGTGCCCCAATGAGTCACAAGAGGGCCAGGATCTTACAGCGAAACTTTCCCCAAAACTTCCCGTATAATCAGGGACGGCCTCGGCTTTCGCCTCCGTTCCATTTGCCAACATATTTTTCCTATAAAAAGACGGCGCAAAACCTATTCCTGATCCCTACAAGAAGAATCCGGAGAAGCTTTGGCTCGGAGAGACGTGACCTGATGGCAATATTTGAAGTTCTCTCCACAATTTGATCTATTTGTCTAGTGGCGTGCGTTTGCCGCGACGCCTCCGGATGCCAGTTATAAGACGTGGAGGTAGAGAGCGGCGGGCGCACGGCTCAGCCTTTTATCCTCCAACAAACATCATCCAAAAACCTTGAATTTGAGTCAACATCAGTGATTGGAGTTTTGGATGCTGAACAGAACAATCATCTCTTTGGCGTTTTTTTTTTCGTCCAGATTTCGGCAGAACTTTTCACCTCTTGAGCTGACAGAACTTGTGAGACGCTATTTGTTCCGCAGCTGCGCTGTTCCTTGTCCAAGAGCGGAGGCCAACTCCGGCTTCACATGACACGGGATCCAGGAATAAGATGACACAATATATCTTTTTGTAGCTCCGCGCTGAGGATTCTCGCTAGTTTCGCCGCGCCAGAACCTGATACGTTCCTGCTAATAGTTTGACTTCCAATTTCCCATGACACTTTGCCCACTTCTTGTTTAACTTTGCACGAAAAGTGCATGACAGCAAAGCTCGAAATAGAAAGCAAAATGATGCACCGGGGGGAAGGGGTGCAGGTCCTGGACTCCTAGCTGGAAACAGGGGGAATCTGAGACCCCAAATAATCTCCTCTGACATGTTAAAGTGAACCTATCAGCAGGTGTGACCATACAGACTGTCATCAGACCTTTGTGCATATTGTTAGTAGCAGCAGGACTGTGAAATATACATTTATATTCCAGGATTGTAGCTTGTCCATGTGTACTGGAGGCGTGTCCTCACACTGCTGTGCTCTGTGCTCTCTGCAGCCAGCGTTCGCTATTGTCCCTGGAGAAATGTGTAACCACACTGCTGTGTTAGTAGCAGAAGTGCTGTGAAATATGAAAATATATTCCAGGATTGTAGCTTCACCAAGTGCACTGGTGCACAAACTCTAAATCGAACTGGCAAGTTAAACCAGCAGCGTGTAGGACACTTCAAAGATCTGTTGTTTTAGAGAAAATTACAAATTCTCTATTTAATAATAATAATAATCTCTATTTATATAGCGCCATCATATTCCGTAGCTTTACAAATCACAGAGGACATACACAAATATAATATTACTAATATTACAATAGGAGTGAGGTCCCTGATCACAAGAGCTTACAGTCTATGAGAATGGAGGGGTGACACAAGAGCTTACAGTCTATGAGGATGAGGGGGTGACACAAGAGCTTACAGTCTATGAGGATGAGGAGGTGACATAAGAGCTTACAGTCTATGAGGATGAGGAGGGACACAAGAGCTTACAGTCTATGAGGATGAGGGGGACACAAGAGCTTACAGTCTATGATGATGAGGGGGTGACACAAGAGCTTATAGTCTATGAGGATGAGGGGAGGACACAAGAGCTTACAATCTATGAGGATGAGGGGGTGACACAAGAGCTTACAGTCTATGAGGATGAGGGGTGACACAAGAGCTTACAGTCTATGAGGATGAGGGGGTGACACAAGAGATTACAGTCTATGAGGATGAGGGGGGACACAAGAGCTTACAGTCTATGAGGATGAGGGGGACACAAGAGCTTACAGTTTATGAGGATGAGGGGGTTACACAAGAGCTTACAGTCTATGAGGATGAGGGGGGACACAAGAGCTTACAGTCTATGAGGATGAGGGGGACACAAGAGCTTACAGTCTATGAGGATGAGGGGGAGGACACAAGAGCTTACAGTCTATGAGGATGAGGGGGTGACACAAGAGCTTACAGTCTATGAGGATGAGGGGGTGACACAAGAGCTTACAGTCTATGAGGATGAGGGGGGACACAAGAGCTTACAGTCTATCAGGATGAGCGGGTGACACAAGAGCTTACAGTCTATGAGGATGAGGGGGTGACACAACAGCTTACAGTCTATGAGGATGAGGGGGGACACAAGAGCTTACAGTCTATGAGGATGAGGAGGGACACAAGAGCTTACAGTCTATGAGGATGAGGGGGACACAAGAGCTTACAGTCTATGAGGATGAGGGGGGACACAAGAGCTTACAGTCTATGAGGATGAGGGGGGACACAAGAGTTTACAGTTTATGAGGATGAGGGGGTGACACAAGAGCTTACAGTCTATGAGGATGAGGGGGGACACAAGAGCTTACAGTCTATGAGGATGAGGGGGTGACACAAGAGCTTACAGTCTATGAGGATGAGGGGGACACAAGAGCTTACAGTCTATGAGGATGAGGGGGTGACACAAGAGCTTACAGTCTATGAGGATGAGGGGGGACACAAAAGCTTACAGTCTATGAGGATGAGGGGGTGACACAAGAGCTTACAGTCTATGAGCATGAGGGGGTGACACAAGAGATTACAGTCTATGAGGATGAGGGGGGACACAAGAGCTTACAGTCTATGAGGATGAGGGGGACACAAGAGCTCACAGTCTATGAGGATGAGGAGGAGACACAAGAGCTTACAGTCTATGAGGATAAGGGGGTGACACAAGAGCTCACAGTCTATGAGGATGAGGGGGTGACACAAGAGCTTACAGTCTATGAGGATGAGGGGTGACACAAGAGCTTACAGTCTATCAGGATGAGGGGGTGACACAAGAGCTTACAGTCTATGAGGATGAGGGGGGACACAAGAGCTTACAGACTATGAGGATGAGGGGGTGACACAAGAGCTTACAGTCTATGAGGATGAGGGGGTGACACAAGAGCTTACAGTCTATGAGGATGAGGAGGTGACACAAGAGCTTACAGTCTATGAAGATGAGGGGGGACACAAGAGCTTACAGTCTATGGGGATGAGGGGGTGACACAAGATCTTACAGTCTATGATGATGAGGGGGTGACACAAGAGCTTACAGTCTATGAGGATGAGGGGGTGACACAAGAGATTACAGTCTATGAGGATGAAGGAGGACACAAGAGCTTACAGTCTATGAGGATGAGGGGGTGACACAAGAGCTTACAGTCTATGAGGATTAGGGGGTGACACAAGAGCTTACAGTCTATGAGGATGAGGGGATAACACTGCACCTATATACACACAG
This sequence comes from Engystomops pustulosus, assembly GCF_040894005.1. Classification (NCBI taxonomy): domain Eukaryota; kingdom Metazoa; phylum Chordata; class Amphibia; order Anura; family Leptodactylidae; genus Engystomops; species Engystomops pustulosus. The sequence continues at coordinate 95,690,005 of NC_092420.1, read as the reverse complement.
CTAGCTATACACTCAGAAGGCCCAATATGTACACAGTCATCCATGTATACATATACTGCAACATATAAAAGAAGCTGGCCCTATATACACTCAGATGGCCCTTTATACACACCCCATCCCTATATATACACTACATCCATATATACACACTATACCTATATACACACAGCCAGCCCTATATATTTGCACTGAACCTATAAACACAAAGCTGGCCATATATACACACACAGTCCCTATATATACTCCAATCAGATAGATACTGGCCCTATATACACATATATACAGCAGTAGGGAACACCCTGATCATTTTTTCTACTGAATGAAATATTTTTCCTAAATCTGAAATAATAACATTGATGATAATGAATTTTTATGGCGCTGTGAATTATACGATCTGATACATTGTATTCCCTCCTCGCAGACATTATACTTTTAATTATGTAGAATCACTTAATACAGAAATTGGCAGGAAAATCAAACCATCCGTCTTCCAGATCTGTCCAGTCCTCTAATAAAAGTTTTTCCACTGACGCATTTAATAAAGTAGGAAAATATGCTCGCTTTTGTGAAGCTTTTATCTATCTATCATCTATCTAATATCTATCTATCTCCGTGTTTGCGTAGGGTTCCTATACAATATGTAGTAATCTCCTGAGCTCCCCCTAGTGGTGGCTGTATATACAGTATGTAGTAATCTCCTGAGCTCCCCCTAGTGGTGGCTGTATATACAGTATGTAGTACTCTCCTGAGCTCCCCCTAGTGGTGGTGTATATACAGTATGTAGTAATCTCCTGAGCTCCCCCTAGTGGTGGCTGTATATACAGTATGTAGTACTCTCCTGAGCTCCCCCTAGTGGTGGCTGTATATACAGTATGTAGTACTCTCCTGAGCTCCTCCTAATGGTGGCTGTATATACAGTATGTAGTAATCTCCTGAGCTCCTCCTAGTGGTGCTGTATATACAGTATGTAGTAATCTGCTGAGCTCCTCCTAGTGGTGGCTGTATATACAGTATGTAGTGATCACCTGAGCTCCTCCTAGTGGTGGCTGTATATACAGTATGTAGTAATGTCCTGAGCTCCTCCTAGTGGTGGTGTATATACAGTATGTAGTGATCTCCTGAGCTCCTCCTGGTGGTGGCTATATATACAGTATGTAGTAATCTCCTGATCCCCTCCTAGTGGTGGCTGTATATACAGTATGTAGTACTCTCCTGAGCTCCCCCTAGTGGTGGCTGTATATACAGTATGTAGTAATCTCCTGAGCTCCTCCTAATGGTGGCTGTATATACAGTATGTAGTAATCTCCTGAGCTCCTCCTAGTGGTGCTGTATATACAGTATGTAGTAATCTCCTGATCCCCTCCTAGTGGTGGCTGTATATACAGTATGTAGTAATCTCCTGAGCTCCTCCTAGTGGTGACTGCATATAAAGTATGTAGAAATCTCTTGAGCTCCTCCTAGTGGTGGCTGTATATACAGTATATAGTAGTCTCCTGAACTCCCCCTACTGGTGGCTGTATATACAGTATGTAGTAATCTCCTGAGCTCCTCCTAGTGGTTTCTGTATATATAGTATGTAGTAATCTCCTGAGCTCCCCTAGTGGTGGTGTATATACAGTATGTAGTAATCTTCAGAGCTCCCCTAGTGGTGGTGTATATACAGTATGTAGTAATCTCCTGAGCTCCCCCTAGTGGTGGCTACAGGCAGACATAATTATTATTATACATTTCATTAGTATCATACACTTTGGAGATTCCCTTTAAGTGCCAGGTGTCTGGATTCCTCGGCACTTACAGAAATTCCTGTGTGATATATTGATTTCTCCGTTAGCAGTAATTTGCTGAATACTTTCTTGGACTAATGCTGCGGAGTGATGTTTTAGATGAAATATGGATTCTCTGGAGCAGTTTACACTTGACCTTCTCGCCTGGATTTTTTTGCTTTTCTCGCGCTCCATTGCAGGAGTTCAGGCGGAGGCTCTGGGCTGCGGACGCTGGAGGACCTGGGCCGCTGTATCCCTGCCAGGACTATCACTGACAAAGGAATAATATTGGCGGTGCGGAGCGCAGGGGTCGCAGATCCTCTGATCATTTGCTTTGTAAAACTCTCCATCATTCCCAGCTCTGAATATTTATTGTAAGGGTTCGGCCGCAGACTGCTGAGAAATCGCTTTTTCTGCTCATTTTACATTGGGGCAGGGATCTACGAGTCGATAATTGTCTGATGAAAATGTTACAAATGTAACAGGGTGAGGTTTAACCTTGTGTGTCCCGCCCGAAGATACAATGGGGCTCATTTACTAAGGGTCCGTGGACCGTGATTCTGTCAGGTTCCCGAATATTTCCTTTTTGCGCCGAATTGTCCCGTATTTTTGGCGCACAAGATTGGATTGCGGCGCATCGGCGCCGGCTTGCATGGGTCAGAAATCGGGGGGGCCTGGCCATCGGACAACCTGATGGATTTGGAGAAACCGCGGAATTTAAAAACTAAATTGTGTTGCAAGATCAAGCACTCACATGCACCAGGAAGAAGAAGGAGAACCCCGGCGGACCTGAGCGGGGAAGCAACACATGCAGGAAATTGGATGCATGATCTTAGTGAATCGCAGCAGCTCCGAATTCCCAGTCGGACAACGCACAACGGGGATCGCGACAGGCCCGGGTAAGTAAATCTGCCCCAATGTATCCACAAAGGGGTTAATGCAGGAAGTTCTGACCCATTGTTACTATCACCTGGGTCTCCTCCTGCACAGCGCCACTTCTGAGCAGCTGCTGTACAGAGAACTGCAACACCACCCCATCCACATGACAAATCTGCACAATACTGGGAGCAGAACTGAGGGACCCCCTAAAAAACGCTTACATCTCCCTATATTGGGGGCGTCCACACGACTTGAGGTCACCTTGCATCATTCAAGTCATGTAAAGAACAAGAAACCATCAGTGGTGCCTCCCTCCGAAGGGTTAACGCTGTAGAAATTTTTTTTGGGCAGGGACTCGCACTGGTGCAATGATCCATTTGCCATTTATCACACGCGGAAAGTCCCGCAGCGCGACTCCTCCAAATAATGTGGGACTATTTACTCAGCTGAATCTTGTAAATATTAGGTGAGGCGCGACTCTGCGCCTCCTCCTGGAGGATTAGTCCACAGAACAATGTCCCTGCTGAAGCGGCGTCCTGTCACTGCTGCCGCAAGCTCTGCGGTCCTTCTGCACTCCGTATACTACTGCCATACATACATATACATCCTGGAGAATAGGAATTACTGATAATACAATAGAACAATATCAAACGTGTTCAATATAATGTCCACACTGCAGTGCGGGGTCTATGAATATAATGGCTGCTCTGCGGTAAAGACTGACACACACAGCACATAATAGTGTAATACATATATACTATCCAGATTACACTGTATTGTATTGGAGCTTGTGGCCACCTGGGGACACCAGGGAGTCCAGTTACACCAGTGTGTCAGTCCTCAACCAACAATGCACATGTGACATCGCTGAGGTGATTGAAGCTCTATTTCTTGTCTTTCTTTTGCTTTAGAATGTTGTAACCCCACCCCTGCTTAGAATGTTGTAACCCCACCCCGCTTAGAATGTTGTAATCCCACCCCTGCTTAGAATGTTGCAATCACACCTCTGTTTAGAATGTTGCAATCACACCCCTGCTTAGAATGTTGTAATCCCACCCCTGCTTAGAATGTTGTAATCCCACCCCTGCTTAGAATGTTGCAATCACACTCCTGCTTAGAATGTTGCAATCACACCTCTGTTTAGAATGTTGCAATCCCACCCCTGCTTAGAATGTTGCAATCACACCCCTGCTTAGAATGTTGTAAGCCCACCCCTGCTTAGAATGTTGCAATCACACCTCTGTTTAGAATGTTGCAATCCCACCCCTGCTTAGAATGTTGCAATCACACCCCTGCTTAGAATGTTGTAAGCCCACCCCTGCTTAGAATGTTGCAATTACACCTCTGCTTAGAATGTTGCAATCACACCTCTGCTTAGAATGTTGCAATCACACCCCTGCTTAGAATGTTGTAACCCCACCCCTGCTTAGAATGTTGCAATCACACCCCTGCTTAGAATGTTGTAAGCCCACCCCTGCTTAGAATGTTGTAACCCCAGCCCTGCTTAGAATGTTGCAATCACACCGCTGCTTAGAATGTTGTAAGCCCACTCCTGCTTAGAATGTTGCAATCACACACCTGCTGAGAATGTTGTAAGCCCACCCCTGCTTAGAATGTTGTAACCCCACCCCTGCCTAGAATGTTGTAAGCACACACCTGCTTAGAATGTTGTAACCCCACCCCTGCCTAGAATGTTGTAACCCCACCCCTGCTTAGAATGTTGTAAGCACACCCCTGCTTAGAATGTTGTAAACCCACCCCTGCTTAGAATGTTGTAACCCCACCCCTGCCTAGAATGTTGTAAGCACACCCCTGCTTAGAATGTTGTAACCCCGCTCCTACTTAGAATGTTCTAACCCCGTCCCTGCTTAGAATGGTGTTATTGTTCTCCTGCTTATAACCCCACAACTACTTGCTAAATGCTCTAGGTATCAAGCAGAAGATATTTGCATTGTAACTGCACAAGAGAAAAGCCACAAGGTTGCATAGGAGCAGAATGTGACCTGTCACCTGTCTGGTGACCTCTCAAAGGTCGCAGGTTACTTCCGGGCTGGACTAACCTGCATAAAGCTCAATACACACTTTCATCTTTATTATAATTTGGGATTGGGAAAGAGCGGAATCTCTCATGTTGTCAGCCATATGTCTGCCTCTAGGGCATCGAGGATATAAGTGATGAGCGCAGGAATGTCACATCTTAAATATCTATATGGCAGGAATGTGACCTGGTGAGAACTCAAGGGGAAGAGCTGCACATCCCAAGAGGGTCCTGGTCAGGAAGTGGTTAAAGGGAACAGCATGAAAGAAGAGAACAGGCACCCAATAGCTACATGGGGAAAGTATATCATAGAACTAACTCATATCTATCTATCTATCTATCTATCTATCTATCTATCTATCTATCTATCTATCTCCTATCTATCTATCTATCTATCTATCTATCTATCTATCTATCTCCTATCTATCTATCTCCTATCTATCTATCTATCTATCTATCTATCTATCTATCTATCTCCTATCTATCTATCTATCTATCTATCTATCTATCTATCTCCTATCTATCTATCTATCTATCTATCTATCTATCTATCTATCTATCTATCTATCTATCAGATATTTCTTCTCCCTTCTTGTCCTGTCTCCTCTTCCATCTGTCTCAGTCGGGGTCATCTCTCGCTTCTTGTGATGACTTTTTTAGTGGCTTCCAGTGGCGGCGGCCATAATAAGACTGAGGATCGGACGGATGTAAAGTCGGATCATAATAGAAGGTAAACAGGCGGCGCCTTTAACGATGCGCGGAGAACGTTCCCCTCGGCTGTCGGATTTATTACCTCCTGCGCCCAACAACAAACACTGACCCCGGATCCGTCTCTCCCGGCCGCTCTATATTCTAACACTCGCAGATGATATCTTTCATTTTTATTAACTGGGTTTTATGCTTAGGTAATACCAGCGTTTAAAATATTGTGTTTTTACGAGGATTGCTGCGGAACATTAAACTTTAAAATGTTTTAAGTGTTGAAAATATCGCAGCGCTCCCGGAATTGTTAATTAGCCTCATGTGCATGAAAATGAGACAAGATCACCCCCTACTGCAAGACGAGAGAAAGCAGGAAGAACGTACCCGATACATTATATACAGGAGATCCCCAGGTTATACCGGCCGTACATATATCATTATATACAGGAGATCCCCAGGTTATACCGGCTGTACATATATCATTATATACAGGAGATCCCCAGGTTATACCGGCCGTACATATATCATTATATACAGGAGATCCCCAGGTTATACCGGCTGTACATATATCATTATATACAGGAGATCCCCAGGTTATACCGGCTGTACAGATATCATTATATACAGGAGCTCCCCAGGTTATACCGGCCATACATATATCATTATATACAGGAGATCCCCAGGTTATACCGGCTGTACATATATCATTATATACAGGAGATCCCCAGGTTATACCGGCCGTACATATATCATTATATACAGGAGATCCCCAGGTTATACCGGCTGTACATATATCATTATATACAGGAGATCCCCAGGTTATACCGGCTGTACATATATCATTATATACAGGAGATCCCCAGATTATACCGGCTGTACATATATCATTATATACAGGAGATCCCCAGGTTATACCGGCTGTACATATATCATTATATACAGGAGATCCCCAGGTTATACCAGCTGTACATATATCATTATATACAGGAGATCCCCAGGTTATACCGGCTGTACATATATCACTATATTCAGGAGATCCCCAGGTTATACCGGCTGTACATATATCATTATATACAGGAGATCCCCAGGTTATACCAGCTGTACATATATCATTATATACAGGAGATCCCCAGGTTATACCAGCTGTACATATATCATTATATACAGGAGATCCCCAAGTTATACCAGCTGTACATATATCATTATATACAGGAGATCCCCAGGTTATACCGGCTGTACATATATCATTATATACAGGAGATCCCCAGGTTATACCGGCTGTATATATATCATTATATACAGGAGATCCCCAGGTTATACCGGCTGTACATATATCATTATATACAGGAGATCCCCAGGTTATACCAGCTGTACATATATCATTATATACAGGAGATCCCCAGGTTATACCAGCTGTACATATATCATTATATACAGGAGATCCCCAGGATATACCGGCTGTACATATATCATTATATACAGGAGATCCCCAGGTTATACCAGCTGTACATATATCACTATATTCAGGAGATCCCCAGGTTATACCAGCTGTACATATATCATTATATACAGGAGATCCCCAGGTTATACCGGCTGTACATATATAATTATATACAGGAGATCCCCAGGTTATACCGTCTTTACATATAATCCCCAGGTTATACCAGCTGTACATATATCATTATATACAGGAGATCCCCAGGATATACCGGCTGTACATATATCATTATATACAGGAGATCCCCAGGTTATACCGGCTGTACATATATCATTATATACCGGAGATCCCCAGGTTATACCGGCTGTACATATATCATTATATACAGGAGATCCCCAGGTTATACCGGCTGTACATATATCATTATATACAGGAGATCCCCAGGTTATACCGGCTGTACATATATCATTATATACAGGAGATCCCCAGGTTATACCAGCTGTACATATATCATTATATACAGGAGATCCCCAGGTTATACCAGCTGTACATATATCATTATATACAGGAGATCCCCAGGTTATACCAGCTGTACATATATCATTATATACAGGAGATCCCCAGGTTATACCGGCTGTACATATATCATTATATACAGGAGATCCCCAGGATATACCGGCTGTACATATATCATTATATACAGGAGATCCCCAGGTTATACCGGCTGTACATATATCACTATATTCAGGAGATCCCCAGGTTATACCGGCTGTACATATATCATTATATACAGGAGATCCCCAGGTTATACCGGCTGTACATATATCATTATATACAGGAGATCCCCAGGTTATACCGGCTGTACATATATCATTATATACAGGAGATCCCCAGGTTATACCGTCTGTACATATAATCCCCAGGTTATACCAGCATACTCCATACCACTATATATAGCAGTATATACATATGCTCTGGCCTCCTGTGTGCACCTCCTTGCGGTATAATTGGTGACTACATGTGACGCTCCTTGTCAGATTAATTATGTGCTTCTCGTCTTCCCCGCGCCTCCCCTGACTCTTCACCCTTCTGTTGTATCTGAGAGGAGACTGAGGTCTGCAGGACCCCGCAAGGTGCTGGCGTCATTAACTCTTTACAGCCCATTGCCCCCTCTGCCTCATGTACAGAAGTATTATAGGTAACACCCGTGGATGGGGCCTGTTATATATTTTAGATTCCCTTCCGACCAGGGACAATGCTAATCAGTTACTTTATTAAAGTTCTAGAACCAGGTAAGTAGGTACCAGTACTGTTAGTGGGTCGTGGGCACAGGGTCGCCATCAGGACAGCAGGGGCAGTACTGCTGTATTTATAGAATAGTTCCTCATGGGGGCAGTATATTCATCATTTGTTTAGGGATTCGTGTTATTTACATACTATAATTTAGTGGCAATGTAGATTATAATATATCATGAGGCACCATGGGGCATCTTAAAAGGGGTATCCCCATTTGGTCATTCATATTTACATACATTTCTTCAATTAGATATTAAAAAAAATTGTGTGAAGATAATTTCCAATAAATGTTGCCATTTTGTTCCTTAGAAATAAGATAATTGTCCTTGGATACGACCACCCCTGCACCCTGACAGCAATGACCATAGATGCAATATTGAGTCCGACCTAACCGCCTGTAGTCATCGTACATTAGGACGACTGTGGGACATCCAGCGACCCACGGACATTTCATATGCAAAAGTTATTTGTTTCTTTGTTCAATAGCTCCAGCAGTGGTGGTCGTATCCAAGGACAACAATCTTGTTTCAAAGGGACAACATAGCTCCTTTTGTGGGAAATTATCTTCACACAGGAAATTATTTTAAATAACATCCCATTTAAGAAATGTATCTATATGGTAGATTAAATAATTTGTCAGTGCCCAGAGGAGAAGACCCCTTTAAGTTTTGCATTTTGGGCTTCTTCTTCTTCTTTTGAGCTGATTTCACTAAGACAAATCATGTTGCTACTTTTGTGCAACTTTTGGCCCAGTTTCTGTAACTGGAGCAATTTTTGGTTCAACCTACAACAAATTGTTCCTTGTACCGAGTTAGATTTTGGGCACGATAGAGTTCACGGATGAATTTGGCACAATATGGGACATTATAGATATTGTATATGAGGGGCGCGGCATAGTCAATTGTGGGGGTTATGTAGAATTTCTGAGCACAGTCTGGAACAGTTGATATCCAGGGGACACTACTGTAAGTGACTTAGGTATTTTTAGGGGCGTGGTGTGGAGAATGGGGGAGTGGTCACAAAATGTTCCAGTATGGGGCCCCAACACTCCCTATGGCAGTGCTGAGTTAATAAGCCACATTATACATTGTCATTGGGGCCCTGGAACTGACACACCCCCTGAGGGTTTGACTGTGGGAACCCCAACGATCTCAAGAATGAAGTTCCCTTGACCCCCCAGCTGATGGCAACAATAGTTGCTCTGTTTGGCTCTAGGGGACTTCCATGTGATATCTCCCGCAGTCCCATAGAAATAAACTGAGATTTGGGGAGACAGGACCCCAATTTTTGTTATCAGTCTTGTTCCCCTCCATCTATGACCTTTCCCGTATCCTGTGGATTGTGGACAAAAACCGGTTCCGCACATTTTACGACCATCATCCTCAGGTGCCCCATTGATTATATGGTGGGTGCCCCTTTAAAATAGCCCCCAGTATGTCTGATTTAGGCCACTTTCAGTCATTCGGATGGTGGGCGTCTCCCAGTAACGCGCAGCGCGGGCGCCATGCGGAATCACTTAGAGGGATGAGGCTGTTAATGGCAGATTTACCCGGTGTTAATCCTAATAGTAAATGCCACAATGTTGTAAAAGTCAGGGAAGATTTTCCATGGCCGCCGTCCAGGGTGATTTGTTTTCATTTCCTGCGTCCTGCTGGGTAACAGGTTGTCACACAATCGCTCGCAGAAGCGCGGGAGGTGGGGGGGATACTGGGGGGGGGGGGGGCGGTTTCCTCCTTGTGCTATAAATCACCTGTTTGTTACATTGTTTCACTTTAGTTGTTACATTGTAGCCATGTAAAGGTTCTATTCATACAAAGGTTTAATCCTAAATTCTGCAGCTGATTTATGTTCCAGATCCTCATATTCCCGGGATCTCTGCTGGCTGTCAGTGAATAGCACCACCATTATATAGTTCAAGGGTTAAACTCCATATTGGTCGTGTGATAGACGCACAGGTGAGTCGCTCGGGGAGGTTCTGGTACATTGTATTGTCACAAGCCACAACATTGTTACATGATCACTACAGTAGGTTCTCATTCCTCCACAAATCAGAACAGCGCCCCCTACTGTACTCCCATTCAGGGCCGACGCCAGCCAAAAGCATGTCCGGGAAAATGCTGGGGCCCAGGGGTGCTAGGGGGCCCCACATGGCTGAATCTCAGCCTGAAAGCATCTGGTGAGGGGGGCTGTATATAAAATAATAGTTTATGAATTTTTAATGCGGCCACAGAAGTTCACTGGAAAGGGGCCCGCGGAGGCTCTGTTGCTCAGGGGCCCACTGAAGCCTGGAGCCGGCCCTACTCCCATCCATCCATCCCCTGCAGGGGGGGGCTAGTGGGCTGTTAATTGCAGGGGGCTACGGACCACAATGCATCTCTCTGGTCACCAGCGCTGAAGCCTATCTGGTGATGATGTCACTGAGGGTCCTGTGATGTCACCAGTTACAATCAGTAATCACAAACAGGTTCATTTTAACCCCTTGTTAGTCACTTCCTCCGCTCCCTGTCTGACTCCTCGGGTCACAGTCCTTTATTTCCTCTCCCGTGGTTTAATGAGGAGCACATGTGGCCACTAAATCTTCACTTCTCCTCATTAAGCCGGGACATGTTCCTTATTAAGGGCTGCAGTGAGGAGGGTGGGAATCACTAAGATGATTTGTTTTCTTAATCTCCATTCTATCCCTATGTGAGCGGGAGCGGCCATGATTGGGAGATTACTCAGCGCCCCTCTGCAATGGGAGCTCGTCCCCCTCCGTGTAGATTCAGAGCAGAAGTCGCTTGAAGCTGCTGATCCCTTGGGTGATGCCTGCTAGTTGGGTTTTGCAGCATTTGCTGCTTTACGGCTGTGTTCCATTGGGGTTCTGCAGCACTGACTGATGAAGGTTCTTCCTCCCTCCTGCTTTACACTGCAGCTCAGTCTGTTCTGCTTTGCTTCTGTATCTAACCACAAACCCAGACAGAAAGAATGACGGAGGACGATTAATGGGATTGTTCCGATTCAGGAAACAAATGTGATTGTTTGTACAGTGAAAAATGATACAATTTTCCAATATACTTTCTGTATCAATTCTAGATCTCTGCTTGCTGTCACTCAATAGAAAGCTTCAGTGTTTACTTGCAGTGTATAGAAATCTGTGCCTGGTCATGTGATGTCCCACAGGTGCACGACTCTGCTCTTCTTTAAGCTTCTTCTGCCCTTGTATTATGAAAAAAAGGCTTTAGAAATTATGCAAATTAGCCTGAGGAGCTCCAAGCTATGGGGCCTGGAGCCCCTCTGGCTCATTTGCATAATTTTAGAGCCTTTTTATGTGAAAACAAAGTCATAAGAAGCTACAGAGGGGGCTTGGTTTACAATCCTTCAACCTGGTGATAGATTTTGTTTAAGTAACTAAACAACCACAACACTTAATAAACCAGCTCATTGCATAATTCTACGCTGTTATGTTATAGAAGAAGGGATGGGGCTTGTGAATAATTTCCCTAATTTTCCTACTTCTAGCAAGTATTCCTTTCCCCTGCAGTGCCCCCACAGGGGAAAATAAGTATTACACTTTCTACAGATGTGTTGGGTCCTCCAGATGTCTTCTGCTTTGGATAAGAGGTCATGAAGGGGCACAGATGGGTTTCCTAAACCACACACTAGATCTACTAAGAAGTTTTATTATTGGGGACCCTTGAGAGATCTCAAATAAATAAATATTACCCATTTGACCTACAGCTCCATCAGGTAACGAGTCACGGAAAACATAAGTGTCACCGTCTCCAGAGAATCCACACCCATTATCCAATGACAGCAGAAGGATCCGGCGCTCGGCACATGACGCCCCTTATTAATGCGCTTGTCGTACGCGTCTTTTCTCTGCAATTTACACCTTACCGTGAGCGAGAGATTGTGTTTCCCCAAAGAACATCAGATATAATAAGCAATAAACAAAATATAAACATGATGTTTTTTGTCAGTCGGCGCGTGCACGGGCGTCTCCGCACGGATCTGTGGGGAGCAGCGATTCAGGAAAGTTAGTGTCAGAACATGCTGCTATGTGTAGAATGGATAGCATCCAAGAAAAGGCTACCCTGGTGCAGAGATATGGCTGCTTACACAAGAGGATTTGGGAATTGTGTTTTATTATGAAAGAAGTGAACATATGCTTTCCAAAAAGAATAAGACAAGGCGTCCGCTGCCGCCACAGAGATGGCTCCACGCCATTCGTAAAAAACTTAGATTACGTATGCTCCCTCCTAGGAATGCCCATTTTTATATACAGGGCCGGATTAAGGGTGGTGGGGGCCCCCGGATGCGAACTGGTGGGGGCCCTTCCAATAATGTTTTTGGAAGTATATAGCCAGCCCCTGTAAACCGTGCATCGGCGATCTCCTCCAGTGATAGCAGCTGTGTCTGACTGACATAGCTGACATCCTAGACCCCAATGTGTGATGGGGTCACAATGTGAGCTGAGTCGCTGACTGTGGGAAACTGGTGGGGGCCTCTTTAAAAGTGAAAGTGGTGGGGGCCCCGGGGCTCGAGCCCCGGGAGCCCCTCCTTTAATCCGGCCCTGTTTATATGTGTCTGCAGATGACCTCAATACATTAGGATTTGTTTTATAGGACCTGAAAAGAATTGGAAAGCTGGAAGGGAGGAGATTGGGCCCCCCAGCCATAGTTATACAGTGGTCATGGTTAACTTGGGTTATCATGGTCATCGGAAGAGATTGGCTAAGACTTGGTGTTGGCCAATGTTTATGTGCTCCTCCAAAGTCTCTGCTGGGAAATTGGGTGGAACAGGGTCCAAAAAAGTTGATGTCCACTTCCTAATGTGCAGAAGAGTAGAAGTTTTGGGCACCGTGTGGTTACTTTGGTATCTACATTCTCTTTCACCTTGGCTTCAGGTCTAGGTTGTCAGACCCTTTAGGAGGCCTCATCAGAGACATATCACCTCAAAATGTGGCCAACCAGGCAATACAGGATTAGATTTTATGGTAAGTGATGCCAAGAGGGAAACAATTAAGTAAAAACCATCACTGACATCAAAGGGGGGGGGGGGGGTCCCAAGGCTGAGAAGTTTTGACATTTTCATTGGTAGAGTCCAAACTGTATCCTTGACCTCATTAGACCCATTTCTACTATCTAGACGCCATCTGAAGCTTTTCTCTAATATTGGACTTATTATTAGAATATTTAGTGACCACTATGCCAAGACCCAAGATCTAATAGATGGGAAGATGAGGAGAAGCAACATCAAGATGGACTGAGCAGGCGATTACTAGATGGTGAACCAGCAATGAGAAGACTGAAGACCCAACAGAAGACAATAAGAGTCACAATGTTTGGGAACATGAAGGATGAGCGCCACTCTCCTACACGGGTTGTGTCTGGTATTGCAGTCCTCTCTCATTTACTTAGCTTCTGGTACCAACACAAATGTGAAGCCTTTTTTGGGATAATTAAGCAGATTTTGTCCTTAAACAACAATTGTAAACATATCTTTGTTACAATGTATCAATCAATTATATTTAAATACATTTTTATCAGATTTTTATGTGTTAACTAAGTAATCACATGGCAATGTAAAGAGTTAAATTCTTGGGATATTTTCGGCGCTAAGCTCCGGGTACAGTGGATCAGGTTACACCCCGCTCCTTCCACTTGCTAAAATGGGATCATTTCATTATTAAGATTGGAGCAGGAATGTCTGGATAAAGGGGCATCTGTTCCGCTCGCTTCTCCTGGGCACGGGCGCATCTCCGTGAATAAGGAGACAAAATTGCAAACATTTTTGTATTTGTTTCTCAGATTTTTTAATATGTTTTTTCTTACAGAGGAAATAATCTTTTTGTAGATAATTCGGGTGGTTGAACTTGATGGACATATGTTTTTTTTTTCAACTGTATTAAGTATTCCAATAACCTTCCATAAGATGAATAGACTGAATATTTTACTTAAAGGGGGAGTCCATATCACATCATTTTCAATGGGCGACTCAGGTGCCTTACACTTCACCAACACCAACACCTTGATGCACCTACAAAATATATTTTGTCACTATTTGTTCAGGTCTAGGGTCCGGCTTCCTCCCACTGTTGACAATATAATGTAACTGGATGGATACAGTGTAGCAAACTATCAGGTTTGGAGAGGGATTTTGTGTTGTGTTTATCTTAAATGTTCACCTGCGTCGCACAAACCCAAAATTCACATTCACAGAGGATTGTCTAGACCGATACATTGTAACAAAGCCTCACCTCTCCATTTTAGGGATCAAAAATTACTTAACAAGTTTACCATTTCCCTGCAGTGCCTCCACAGGAGAAATGAAGAATTACACCTGTCATCGTAGTTTGCTCATGTATTGCACAGATGTTTGGGTCCTCCATAGAGACAAGGATAGACACACGGGGGGATGTATTAATGTGTCGGTCTTTAGACCAATGCGGAGTAGGACTGAGCAGTTCTCTGCTGCGCCAAATTAAACCCAGTGTCCGATGCAGATGATGAATCTGGTGCTGTAAGAGACTCAGAGTTTGCACCTCCTTTTAGTTGGTCTAGTTAAGTCCGGGAGAAAGCCCCCCGGATGTCCCATAGCAATCACCACCGCTGCTCCTCTATGTGATTGCTGGAGATGGCCATGAGCTTTACTCCTGTGTTTTTGCCTTTCCATATGGTAATTAATGAAGCTGCAGTGCACCTGCACAGCGCCAACCGAGCACCTGCACAGCGCCAACCGAGCACCTGCACAGCGCCATCCGGGCACCTGCACAGCGCCATCCGGGCACCTGCATAGCACCATCCGAGCAACTGCACAGCGCCATCCGAGCACCTGCACAGCGCCATCCAGGCACATGCACAGCGCCATCCTAGCACCTGCACAGCGCCATCCGGGCACCTGCACAGCGCCATCCGAGCACCTGCACAACGCCATCCGAGCACCTGCACAGCGCCATCCGGGCACCTGCACAGCGCCATCCGAGCACCTGCACAACGCCATCCGAGCACCTGCACAGCGCCATCCGGGCACATGCACAGCGCCATCCGAGCACCTGCACAGCGCCATCCGGGCACCTGCACAGCGCCATCCGGGCACCTGCATAGCACCATCCGAGCAACTGCACAGCGCCATCCGAGCACCTGCACAGCGCCATCCGAGCACCTGTACCGCGCCATCCGGGCAGGGGGACAATAGATGCCTGTTATTGGGTGGATACAATTTATCCACGAGGGGAAGAGGTGCTGAGAGATGAGGATTAATCCCCTTCAAATATTTTTTGTTACATTTGTATCCAGTCTAGAAAATCATCAATAAACAAAGAATACTATCAAATCCCTTGTGTGTCCTGATAGTTTGCTACATTGTATCAGCGCAGGTTACTGTAGGGTCCCTGCACACAATCGGTATATTCACAAATTTACAGTTGAAAAATCCAGAGCAAATTACAGTCATTTATACATCACTGAGATTCCAAGGTTGTTGTGGGTCCTGCAAATGAATCAAACCACAGAACGACCAGTGTCTGCTGCAGATTTGGATTTCTCCCTCTACGTAGGATCTACATGGAAATCTGTATTACATGGAGATCCACCACTGCACGGGGAATCTACTCTGGTGCGCAGGAGGCCTCTTATTCTTAAAGGGATCGCACATTTGATTGTTATAAAAAATTGATCAGCAAAACTGCGATCACATGTGTCATTTACATTGCGTTTTGAAACAGATGAGAAAAAGAGATTTACCTGATTACATTGTATTAGCATTTGCGTTAACATTTCATTTACAAAACACAACCAATAACACTCATGTTAACAGTTTGTTAACATTGCTTTTTTGTCATGTTAACAGCAATGTAATTAGGCAAATCTCCTCTCCTCAGCATTCTTAACACTATGTGTGACCACAGGCCGGGGGTCCAACTGATTAGTCCTCCCACTGATCATGAGAACAGACTCCACCAATCACAAGGATGGGGGGTCCTGTTCTCACTAATTAGGCATGTGCCGCTCTATTCAGTAATATGCACAATATAGTAATATAGACAATGGGGCTCATTTACTAAGGGTCCGAAAGCAGCATTTTCGCCGGGTTTCCCGAATATTTCCGGTTTGTGCCAAATTTCCCTGGGATTTTGGGGCACGCGATTGGATTGTGCCGCATCGGCGCTGGCTTTCACGCGAATCCCGATGGATTAGTAAAAAACGCGGAATTTAAAAAAGAAGTTGTGTCGCGAGATCAAGCACTTACATGCACCAGGACGAAGAAGGTGATCTCTGGCGGACCTCGGTGCAGCAGCGACACCTGCTGGTTATCAGGTGCACAACCTTAGTGGATCCCAGCAGAACCCGACTCAACGTTTGACAACGGGCCGCGGGATCGCGACTTGTCCGGGTAAGTAAATGTGCCCCAATGAATGGGAGAGTGGGAGGTAGGTGATTATGTACTCACCTGCCACTCCCACAGCACTAAGGGTGATGCCACACATGGCATTTTGAACACGTTTTTGGGCCGTTTTTGAGCAGTCCGTTAAAAAACGCATGCATTAAAAAACTCATTCGTTTTTTAAAAATGCATGTGTTTTGTCCGTTTTTAATTGCACAAATCCGGAAAACCAGACAAAAACGCATGCATTTTCAAAAAAATGGATACGTTTTTTAACGGACTGCTCAAAAATGGCCCAAAAACGTGTTCAAAACGCTATGTGTGGCATCACCCTAAATGGAGCTCCAGGACTCATGCTCAACCTGCTGCCCCATCATTTAGTGCACTCGCACCTCCAGATTATTATCACTTATCCTACGGATACACGATCACAAAGTCTGAACCTGCCCGGGAGCTCACAAAGAATTGGACACAATTGCAACAAACCCTCAGCTACGAGAATAAACAGAAAGCTTTCCCTTACTAAGGTCTATCTACCCAAATCCACACAACTTTCCCTCTATGGTCGACCTGTGCACAGAATTCTGTATGGAATGACTTGTAATACCAGACACCACCCCTGGACAAGGGGGGCGCTGTTCTCAGATACTGCAGCACCCAAGTAATTCCTATTATATTCCCCTGCAAAGACGTTTTCCCTGTTTTATTTTCTGGAGCATTCAGTCACAACAACAACGAAAAAAATCCAGTCTTTCCATAAATGTTTGATGGCCGTCCTCTGGTGCCCGAGTCTCGACTCCTCAGCTGCGAGGGAGTTTATATTGGAGGAAATCTCCTGCACCGACAGCTGCTTCTCTGGAGCGGAGGGAATTGTAGGGCATGAATATTCAGGTGTGGGCTCAGCCATGAGCGAATGCCTCAACTCCGGTGCGAGGCTTATTAACTGCAATGGGGGTCCGGATAATAAATCCCCCACTATGACACCACGCAGGAGCGGATCGCGCCGATCCCTCGTAATACACACGGAGAATGTGATACCACAATGAAACACCTGGCAGGTTTGGCACCGGCCGAGACTTGGCAGCGGAGGTTTCGTGTGTTAACGCAGAGAAATTATAGCGTCGCTTATTGTGATTGTTGTCAAAGTTATCGAAAAAACTAATCACAATCTGGAAGCGGCGCCCGGGCTCCATTATGGGAAACCTACAAAATCCCTTACAAGGGCAAAGACCCAGGGACCCAGGCCAGGAAATAAAAGACGACACCAATTATCATGACGCCCCACTTAACCCCTGCAATACTGGTAAAAACTACCAGGCATGGAAACCTCCCCTAATGGCTTTGGTATCTTATTGTATGAATTCCAAGGTGTTTAACATGGGATTTTCCTTATTGTTTGCTGAATTTGGGAAAAGATGGAGAAGTGGCAAGTGGTGGAAATGGGGAATAAAAGAGAAGAAAAAAATAAAAGTTCAAACTAAAAAAAAAAATGGGGTAATCTACATTTGAAATAAAGAGAGAAAGTTGAATAATAATAAAAATAGAAATAATAATAAATAATAATAATCAAATAAATCAGGAAATGTAAACAGACACATATAAAAAAAAGCTCTATATGTATCTGTCATATCTCAGTATCTACTGTTTATAAATGTATGCCTGTAAAATACATTAATTTTTATCATATCATACAAAAATATTATTAAAGGGATAAGAAAAATAATAAATATATGAATATTATAAAAATAGACTTATTTTATATTTGTTATATTATTGTATCAAACATAATGTAACACATATATTATAAGTTAAACAGATCTTTTTTGCCAATTAAAATGGAAATATATTATATATATAGATATAGATATAGATATAGATACAGATAGATATTTCCTGTCCCCTGTTAATTTATTTTTCTAAATCAATTTTTATTTGTTTCTTTTAAATATTATTATTTGCAATTATTACCATTAGCCCTCTTTCACACTCGTCAGAGTGCAATGCTTGAAAAACTGCCTGTAGTTTTGGTCAGTTTTTGCCATTAGTGCTTTTCACGCACGTGTTGTTTGCTTGTTTGTTTTTACAAAAACAACTGTCAATCACTGGCCTCAACGGTCAATCATTGGCGTCAGCTGCCAATCACTAGCCTCAACATGCCAACCAATGGCTTCAGCTGTCAATTACTGGGCTCAACTGTCAATCACTGGCCTCAACTGTCAATCACTGGCCTCAGCTGTCAATCATTGGCCTCAACTATCAATCATTGGCTTCAGCTGCCAATCACTGGCCTCAGCTGCCAATCACTGGCCTCAACTGTCAATCATTGGCGTGAGCTGCCAATCACTAGCCTCAACATGCCAACCAATGGTTTCAGCTGTCAATCACTGGGCTCAACTGTCAATCACTGGGCTCAACTGTCAATCACTGGCCTCAACTGTCAATCACTGGCCTCAACTGTCAATCATTGGCTTCAGCTGCCAATAACTGGCCTCAGCTGCCAATCACTGGCTTCAGCTGGCAGTCAATCTGGCCGTACATGCCTTACATGAAGAGGTTAGTGATTGGCTGCAGAGCTCATGTGTACAGACACCATGTGATCAGCTCTGTAGATTAAAAAAACACCGAGAATAAATTTCCAATTTTTACAAATGTATTGTTTACATATAATTGTAATTAGAGGGATTTAAAAAATATCCCATTAATTTTACATATTTGATTATATTTATTTATTTTTATTCTCCATTTATTACGAGAAACGAATTGGACAAGTAAACGAATGTTTTGCTAATTGACTTCTGCAGGATCCCAGTTGACGTCTTCCCTCCAGATGTTTGCAGCCATAAGACTCAGCATCTTGCGCTCGGCCTCGGAGGCCAATGGAAGAGACGGAGCAATAATACAGATAATTAATCTCAGCAGAATGTAATCAGGGTAGACGGGGCCACAAATGGGGATCATTCCATGTATGGCACCTGCAGCGGCTGCGACGTGGTACAATAAATTTACTCTGATACAATGTTTATTCTGCTGGAGGCAAAGATCTGTGATATGTTATTACATGTAACGTACGGGGGGCACCTGAGACCCCGCATCACCCTCCACCCCACCAGTGCTTACATAGGGGAGGTACCTGGGGGGATCGGCCACTAACAGAACATTTACAGGACAAAACCCGTCACATGTGAGGCCAAGATCAGCGATACAATCCTCATCCTCAAGTCATATATGGAAGATAATTTATGCAAATCTTTGCCCATATTTATAGAAACTTTATACTTTTTTTCACTCAACAGCTCGAAGGACAGTATCACACATGATAGGATTAGATACATAGACAGTATCACACATGATAGGATTAGATACATAGACAGTATCACACATGATAGGATTAGATACATAGACAGTATCACACATGATAGGATTAGATACATAGACAGTATCACGCATGATAGGATTAGATACATAGACAGTATCACGCATGATAGGATTAGATACATAGACAGTATCACACATGATAGGATTAGATACACAGCTGAGCAGATAGTATCACACAGGATAGGATTACATACACAGCTCAGCAGACAGCATCACACAGGCTAGGATTAGATACATAGAAGGTATCACGCAGGATAGGATTAGATACAAAGCTCAGCAGACAGTATCACGAAGGATAGTATTAGATACACAGCCCAGCAGACTGTATCACATAGGATAGGATTAGATACACAGCTCAGCAGAAAGTATCACGCAGGATAGGATTAGATACATAGCTCAGCAGTCTGTATCACACAGGGTAGGATTAGATACACAGCGCAGTACACAGTATCATACAGGATAGGATTAGATACACAGCATAGCAGACAGTATCACACAGGATAGGATTAGATACACAGCTCAGCAGACTGTATCACACAGGATAGGATGAGATACACAGCTCAGCAGGCAGTATCACACAGGGTAAGATTAGATACACAGCTCAGCAGACAGTATCACACAGGATAGGATTAGATACACAGCGCAGTACACAGTATCATACAGGATAGGATTAGATACACAGCATAGCAGACAGTATCACACAGGATAGGATTAGATACACAGCTCAGCAGACTGTATCACACAGGATAGGATGAGATACACAGCTCAGCAGGCAGTATCACACAGGGTAAGATTAGATACACAGCTCAGCAGACAGTATCACACAGGATAGGATTAGATACACAGCTCAGCAGACTGTATCACACAGGATAGGATGAGATACACAGCTCAGCAGGCAGTATCACACAGGGTAAGATTAGATACACAGCACAGCAGACAGTATCACACATGATATGATAAGATACACAGCTCAGCAGACAGTATCACACATGATGGGGATTAGATACACAGCTCAGCAGACAGTATCACACAGGATAGGATTAGATACACAGCTCAGCAGACAGTATCACACAGGATAGGATTAGATACACAGCTCAGCAGACAGTATCACACAGGATAGGATTAGATACACAGCTCAGCAGACAGTATCACACAGGATAGGATTAGATACACAGCTCAGCAGACAGTATCACACAGGATAGGATTAGATACACAGCTCAGCAGACAGTATCACACAAGATAGGATTAGATACACATCTCAGCAGACAGTACCACACATGTTTGGATTAGATACACAGCTCAGCAAGCAGTATCACACAGGATAGGATTAGATACACAGCTCAGCAGACAGTATCACACAAGATAGGATTAGATACACATCTCAGCAGACAGTACCACACATGTTTGGATTAGATACACAGCTCAGAAGAATATATCTCACATGCAAGCTTAGATACACAGCTTATCATTGCACTGGCCGCCTCTGTGTGGTCATAGGATCAGGAATGGAGGGAGAGGAACAGCAAAACAGTAAAATCAGTCATTGCTGAGCCGGAGGAAGTGATTTAAGGTCAAGGTATTTTTTAGCTTTTTAATCTTTTTGTTTTCCCAGATAATATTTCCGCAGCAAAGTGAAGGTATTTTCCTCTTCTATTATGTCCATGTGTTCAGAACAGAATCACAAATCAACACATCTGTTTAATCTGATCCGGAAAAAAAGGCAAAAAACCTAAAAGTCTCCCGATCCCTCGTCCATCCCCGGCTACAGAAATCACTTCCTGTCACTGCCGCCTCTTGTACCTCAGCTGAGTCTGATTTCAGGTACAACAATGGGAACAATGTTTTGTCCTCCGCTGCCTCTTGTATCTTATCATTAACTGAGAGCAGAAAACTGATACTAGTTTCTGTTTTGGAGTTTCACTCACTTTTTTTTGCCTGACTTTCCTGCAGACAGACGACTAGTAATTTCTGTTTTATCCCTCAATAAAAAGCAGTTTACTCTCCAGCTGATAACATCTCCAGACTAACTTACCATAATACTGCCCCCTATGTACAGGAATATAACTACTATAATACTGCCCCCTATGTACAGGAATATAACTACTATAATACTGCCCCCTATGTACAAGAATATAACTACTATAATACTGCCCCCTATGTACAGGAATATAACTACTATAATACTGCCTCCTATGTACAAGAATATAACTACTATAATACTGCCCCCTATGTACAAGAATATAACTACTATAATACTGCCCCCTATGTACAGGAATATAACTACTATAATACTGTCTCCTATGTACAAGAATATAACTACTATAATACTGCCCCCTATGTACAAGAATATAACTACTATAATACTGCCCCCTATGTACAGGAATATAACTACTATAATACTGCCCCCTATGTACAGGAATATAACTATAATACTGCCCCCTATGTACAAGAATATAACTACTATAATACTGACCCCTATGTACAAGAATATAACTACTATAATACTGCCCCCTATGTACAGGAATATAACAACTATAATACTGCCCCCTATGTACAGGAATATAACTACTATAATACTGCCCCCTATGTACAGGAATATAACTACTATAATACTGCCCCCTATGTACAAGAATATAACTACTATAATACTGCCCCCTATGTACAAGAATATAACTACTATAATACTGCCCCCTATGTACAAGAATATAACTACTATAATACTTCCCCTCTATGTACAGAAATATAACTACTATAATACTGTCCCCTATGTACAAGAATATAACTACTATAATACTGCCCCCTATGTACAAGAATATAACTACTATAATACTGTCCTCTATGTACAAGAATATAACTACTATAATACTGCCCCCTATGTACAAGAATATAACTACTATAATACTGCTCCCTATGTACAAGAATATAACTACTATAATACTGCCCCCTATGTACAGGAATATAACTACTATAATACTGCCCCCTATGTACAAGAATATAACTACTATAATACTGCCCCCTATGTACAAGAATATAACTACTATAATACTGCCCCCTATGTACAAGAATATAACTGCTATAATACTGCCCCCTATGTACAGGAATATAACTTCTATAATACTGCCCCCTATGTACTGGAATATAACTACTATAATACTGCCCCCTATGTGCAGGAATATAACTACTATAATACTGCCCCCTACGTACAGGAATATAACTACTATAATACTGCCCCCTATGTACAAATATATAACTACTATAATACTGCCCCCTGTGTACAAGAATATAACCACTATAATACCGCCCCCTATGTACAAGAATATAACTACTATAATACTGCCCCCTATGTACAAGAATAGAACTACTATAATACTGCCCCTATGTACAAGAATATAACTACTATAACACTGCCCCTATGTACAGGAATATAACTACTATAATACTGCCCCCTATGTACAAGAATATAACTACTATAATACTTCCCCCTATGTACAAGAATATAACTACTATAATACTGTCCCCTATGTACAAGAATATAACTACTATAATACTGCCCCCTATATACAAGAATATAACTACTATAATACTGTCCCCTATGTACAAGAATATAACTACTATAATACTGCCCCCTATGTACAGGAATATAACTACTATAATACTGCCCCCTATGTACAGGGATATAACTACTATAATACTGTCCCCTATGTACAAGAATATAACTACTATAATACTGCCCCCTATGTACAAGAATATAACTACTATAATACTGCCCCCTATGTACAGGGATATAACTGCTATAATACTTCCCCCTATGTACAGGAATATAACTACTATAATACTGCCCCCTATGTACAAGAATATAACTACTATAATACTGCCCCCTATGTACAGGAATATAACTACTATAATACTGCCCCTATGTACAGGAATATAACTACTATAATACTGTCCCCTATGTACAAGAATATAACTACTATAATACTGCCCCCTATATACAAGAATATAACTACTATAATACTGTCCCCTATGTACAAGAATATAACTACTATAATACTGCCCCCTATGTACAGGAATATAACTACTATAATGCTGCCCCCTATGTACAGGGATATAACTACTATAATACTGTCCCCTATGTACAAGAATATAACTACTATAATACTGCCCCCTATGTACAGGAATATAACTACTATAATACTGCCCCCTATGTACAGGGATATAACTGCTATAATACTTCCCCCTATGTACAGGAATATAACTAATATAATACTGCCCCCTATGTACAGGAATATAACTACTATAATACTGCCCCTATGTACAAGAATATAACTACTATAATACTGCCCCCTATGTACAAGAATATAACCACTATAATACTGCCCCCTATGTACAAGAATATAACTACTATAATACTGCCCCCTATGTACAAGAATATAACTACAATAATACTGCCCCCTATGTACAAGAATATAACTAATATAATACTGCCCCTATGTACAGGAATATAACTACTATAATACTGCCCCCTATGTACAGGGATATAACTACTATAATACTGTCCCCTATGTACAAGAATATAACTACTATAATACTGCCCCCTATGTACAGGAATATAACTACTATAATACTGCCCCCTATGTACAGGGATATAACTGCTATAATACTTCCCCCTATGTACAGGAATATAACTAATATAATACTGCCCCCTATGTACAGGAATATAACTACTATAATACTGCCCCCTATGTACAGGAATATAACTACTATAATACTGCCCCCTATGTACAAGAATATAACTACTATAATACTGCCCCCTATGTACAAGAATATAACTACTATAATACTGCCCCCTATGTACAGGAATATAACTACTATAATACTGCCCCCTATGTACAAGAATATAACTACTATAATACTGCCCCCTATGTACAAGAATATAACTACTATAATACTGCCCCCTATGTACAAGAATATAACTACTATAATACTGCCCCCTATGTACAAGAATATAACTACTATAATACTGCCCCCTATGTACAAGAATATAACCACTATAATACTGCCCCCTATGTACAAGAATATAACTACTATAATACTGCCCCCTATGTACAAGAATATAACTACAATAATACTGCCCCATATATACTGTAGACCCTCCCTCTTGTGTTGCCCATTTGCACCTTGTTGCTCCTGTATAATATTCAGGTTTTCCGGTATCTCTGGGTAAAGTTTTACTTTCTGGATGTTATGTGATGTTTCTCCTCGGTGTCACCTGCAGACAATCATCTCCTGAAGTATCATCAGCGCTAATGACATAATGAGGCGGCTGCTTCTGGATCACACAGCTGAGATCTGCGAGACCCTCACCCTCCAAAATAAACACCGAGCTCTTCGGAACAATCTTCTAGAACCGGGGCTGCACTACAAGCACCAGCAATAAACGAATTAAGGAGGAAGTGAAACAGTTGCATGAAATCATCTCCTCCGGCCCAGAACTTCACCCATGTTATCAGAGGGATCTTCTATTTCCTCCATAGGACATCTAGTACTTTCTGGACCAGAACTCTGGGGTCTCAGGATCCACTGAAATAGTAAGACCTAGAAGTTGCGTTACTTACAGGCTATTAGGGGTTATTTCTAGAGGGTGGAGCCAAAGTGGTCTATGAACTGGTCTGAGATCACTGTCCCCAGAACGACTGTGTGAATGAGCCCTAACTCAGGATTTTTATAGTCCTCAGGGGCGGGTCTGAAGAAAGTGCCATCCCCCTAAGACTGAGTCCTCAGGGGCGGGTCTGAAGAAAGTGCCATCCCCCTAAGACTGAGTCTTATATTTATCGGTTTAAGGTGAGAATTTTAAAGTAATTTTTTAGAAAAATAATGTCCTGTTGGACAATCCCGGGAATATTTTGGCCGTCATTCTATTGGTTCTGATGACCCGGACGTGAAATAAGGAGGTGAGAACAGATTCCATTCCTCGATGGTTCTTATGATTCTAAGGGTGGTGGCACACGCGGCGCTTTGAATCCGTTTTTGGCCTGTTTTTAAGCAAGCTTTTTTAGTGCGTTAAAAACGCATGCGTCCATTTGAAAACGCATGCGTTTTTTAAAAAAAACATCCGTTTTTTAAAAACGCATGCGTTTTTGTATGTTTTTAATAAAGATAATAGGAAAACCGGACAAAAATGGGTGCGTTTTCAAAAACAGGTTCAAACCCCCACGTGTGCCACCACCCTAAGCTGCGGCAGGATGAGCAGGGACATGGATGGAGGTGTCGGGTCCAGGTGCGGGCTGTGATATTAACCCTTCCTGCGCTGCTTCTCGGAGGGCGTTGAGATAATACGAGCTTTGATTGTGTTTAATAAAGCGAATCCTCGAGAGATCCTCGTGAGAAGAGCCAAGAATCAGCAATTTCCAATCACTTCAGCGATGGAAACGCTTCCACTTCACCATCGACAAGAGGCTCCAGCTCAGATAATTTGTCTCTGGATCTGCACAAAGTGACAAAATCAAAGGGTCGGATACTTCTATTTTTACCAATGTGCTGTAAACATTAGTCAGTGCAGTTTATTAACCCCTTCAGGGCCTATTGTGGCCCCTAAGGACTCAGACCAGTTTTTCGGAACCTGCTGCTACTAACAACATACACAAAGGTCTGATGACACATCTCCCCAGGGACAATACATAACCCTGGCTGCAGAGAGCACAGAGCACAGCAGTGTGAGGTCTGATTACACATCTCTCCAGGGACAATACATAACCATGGCTGCAGAGATCACAGAGCACAGCAGTGTGAGGTCTGATTACACATCTCTCCAGGGACAATACATAACACTGGCTGCAGAGAGCACAGAGCACCGCAGTGTGAGGTCTGATTACACATCTCTCCAGGGACAATATATAACACTGACTGCAGAGAGCACAGAGCACAGCAGTGTGAGGTCTGATTACACATCTCTCCAGGGACAATACATAACACTGTCTGCAGAGAGCACAGAGCACAGCAGTGTGAGGTCTGATTACACATCTCTCCAGGGACAATACATAACCATGGCTGCAGATAGCACAGAGCACAGCAGTGTGAGGTCTGATTACACATCTCTCCAGGGACAATACATAACACTGGCTGCAGAGAGCACAGAGCACCGCAGTGTGAGGTCTGATTACACATCTCTCCAGGGACAATATATAACACTGACTGCAGAGAGCACAGAGCACAGCAGTGTGAGGTCTGATTACACATCTCTCCAGGGACAATACATAACACTGTCTGCAGAGAGCACAGAGCACAGCAGTGTGAGGTCTGATTACACATCTCTCCAGGGACAATACATAACACTGGCTGCAGAGAGCACAGAGCACAGCAGTGTGAGGTCTGATTACACATCTCCCCAGGGACAATACATAACACTGGCTGCAGAGAGCTCAGAGCACAGCAGTGTGAGGTCTGATTACACATCTCCCCAGGGACAGTACATAACACTGGCTGCAGTCTGTATGGTCACACCTGCTGACAGGTTCCCTTTAAAAATAAAATCTGGCTGCAATGAATAAGGTGTCAGTGCTGTGCAGTCCCCAGTGCAGGATGACCATGGAATGATTAGGGCTCAGTGATCCTCTATATGACCGCGCACAGCGGGATGTTCTCACCAATTCCTGTGGATATTGATTGTATAGAAAAGATGTTGTGGTTTCGCCCGGGGATGAATATCTGATCTGTCGCCTGCAGTGGCCTCAGCCGATCTACGAACATCACAAGCTGCCGCACTGGTCTCAAATTAGTTTCCTACAAGAATCGCCTCCTGCTGCTTGCAATCTGTGGTTCCAGGACCTTTGGAGGACCTTCAAAGAAAGGTCCTGAAATGGCTCCTGTGTATTGAGAGCAGGAACAGATGTGCGAGTTCTTATCTACAACCTACTAAGGGACATGTGATGTAGATGTGGAGCTTTCTGCTATTGAAAGTGCTGTTTCCATCTTGTGACCCTCATCAGCACAGGACACCATTTAGTATAAAGTCTTGTCTAATGTGTGACATATAACATAGACAACGTGGTCCTGAGACGTGTCCTGCACGGGGGACACCTCCTGATGGAGGCTTTTGAGCTGTCATTTTTTCAAAGTGTTGTTTCCACCTTTTAGGACTCATCAGTGCAGGACACCATTTACTATGTTGAGGTGTCTACTGTGAGACTAGTAACCTGGGACAAGACTATCCTGCTCAATCCAGGGTTAGCGGGACAATGCCAGTCCTCATCAAGGACCCTGAAGGTCCTCACATCATTGTACAAGATGAACTCTTCTATATTGAGGCAAAGTCTTCTACCCTGTGATGATGAGATGACACAAGATGGAATTGCTCTGTCCTATGATAGATCTCCTGCCCTACAACCCCAAAGGTTATTACATACCAGACATTACATTCAATAATTTGGGAGGACCTCAAAAGGACCTTGGAGAAAAACAGAACCGCCCAGAACCGAATCAGAACCATATCAATTAAGAATTGGACTGAAATCTTATAAGGAAGCTATAAGACAATTATTTATCTATTATGTATTATTTGCTCCCTGTATAGCGGTATTATCTGGGCTGTGTATAACAGTCTGGTCTTCACAGCACATGGGGGGGGGGGAGGGGGGGGGCAGGAGGCTTCACTTTTTTGGGGACCGATTTCTTTAATACCTGGATGTATCTCTGATAACATATCCCTCCCCCCGAGCATCAGACACTAGTTATACCGCGTGCAGGTGGCGGTAGTATTTACTTCCTTCCGTCTGACAAACATTCATACCACATTATTCTGCTCAGTAATGTATCACAGGCAGCGAGGAGATTGTAGCATATCCTGTATTACTAATGGCGCAGCGCGGAGAAGTCTGGAGCACAGCCAGAGGGTAATGACCCCTACTGCTGATGATATGCAACAAGAACAAAACTATTCCCTAAGTCCAAGACCATAGGGGGCAGTATTATAGTAGTTATATTCCTGTACATAGGGGGCAGTATTATAGTAGTTATATTCTTGTACATAGGGGGCAGTATTATAGTAGTTATATTCTTGTACATAGGGGGCAGTATTATAGTAGTTATATTCTTGTACATAGGGGGCAGTATTATAGTAGTTATATTCTTGTACATAGGGGGCAGTATTATAGTAGTTATATTCTTGTACATAGGGGGCAGTATTATAGTAGTTATATTCCTGTACATAGGGGGCAGTATTATAGCAGTTATATTCTTGTACATAGGGGGCAGTATTATAGTAGTTATATTCTTGTACATAGGGGGCAGTATTATAGTAGTTATATTCTTGTACATAGGGGGCAGTATTATAGTAGTTATATTCCTGTACATAAGGAGCAGTATTATAGTAGTTATATTCTTGTACATAGGGGGCAGTATTATAGTAGTTATATTCTTGTACATAGGGGGGAGTATTATAGTAGTTATATTCTTGTACATAGGGGGCAGTATTATAGTAGTTATATCCCTGTACATAGGGGGCAGTATTATAGTAGTTATATTCCTGTACATAAGGAGCAGTATTATAGTAGTTATATTCTTGTACATAGGGGGCAGTATTATAGTAGTTATATTCTTGTACATAGGGGGCAGTATTATAGTAGTTATATTCTTGTACATAGGGGGCAGTATTATAGTAGTTATATTCTTGTACATAGGGGGCAGTATTATAGTAGTTATATTCTTGTACATAGGGAGCAGTATTATAGCAGTTATATTCCTGTACATAAGGAGCAGTATTATAGTAGTTATATTCTTGTACATAGGGGGCAGTATTATAGTAGTTATATTCTTGTACATAGGGGGCAGTATTATAGTAGTTATATTCCTGTACATAGGGGGCAGTATTATAGTAGTTATATTCCTGTACATAGGGGCGGTATTATAGTAGTTATATTCTTGTACATAGGGGGCAGTATTATAGTAGTTATATTCCTGTACATAGGGGGCAGTATTATAGTAGTTATATTCCTGTACATAGGGGCAGTGTTATAGTAATTATATTCTTGTACATAGGGGGCAGTATTATAGTAGTTATATTCCTGTACATAGGGGCAGTATTATAGTAATTATATTCTTGTACATAGGGGCAGTATTATAGTAGTTATATTCTTGTACATAGGGAGCAGTATTATAGTAGTTATATTCTTGTGCATAGGGGGCAGTATTATAGTAGTTATATTCTAGTACATAGGGGGCAGTATTATAGTAGTTATATTCTAGTACATAGGGGGCTGTATTATAGTAGTTATATTCATGTACATAGGGGGCAGTATTATAGTAGTTACATTCCTGTACATAGGGGGCAGTATTATAGTAGTTATATTCCTGTACATAGGGGGCAGTATTATAGTAGTTATATTCCTGTACATAGGGGAAGTATTATAGTAGTTATATTCTTGTACATAGGGGGCAGTATTATAGTATTTATATTCTTGTACATAGGGGGCAGTATTATAGTAGTTATATTCCTGTACATAGGGGGCAGTATTATAGTAGTTACATTCCTGTACATAGGGGGCAGTATTATAGTAGTTATATTCCTGTACATAGGGGGCAGTATTATAGTAGTTATATTCCTGTACATAGGGGGCAGTATTATAGTAGTTATATTCTTGTACATAGGGGGCAGTATTATAATAGTTATATTCCTGTACATAGGGGGCAGTATTATAGTAGTTATATTCTTGTACATAGGGGGCTATTTTTATTAGTAAAAACAAACAAAATACATTATACATTCTTATCAGAATTTACAAGAAATCATATATCAAAATTACATTTGTAATAACTTAAATGTCCATCACTGGTTTAAGGGAAAAAAGTCAGAAATAAACAGAATTACATGATGCATCAGTATAGACATAAATTCCTCCATAACTTTCTATTCCCATCACTTTTCCCAATCTCTATGGATCGGATCCAACTGAGCTCAGACATGATCAGTGTGACTGCGGTCATGTGCTGGAAGGACTCGTTGTGGATGGAGACTCGGGTCCTGTTGTGCCAGTGGTAATACTTTATGGTGGTGATAATGAGGTACATGGTCCCCCGGTCAATGTCCATTATATGTGGTGTTACCCCATAGATGATATCTGGGTATCTGAGAGACTGTAGACGTGGTATTCTGAGCCTGCGGGACACCTCCTGCCATATCCGCCTCCCTCCCTGGCACTCGGTGGTAAAGTGCTCCATAGTCTCCTCTTGTTGACATCCTAGGGGGCACAAACGGTCAGAAAGACTCAGGAATTTTAAATTTCCTTTGACGAAAAGCTTCCCATGCAGAGACAACCAGGCGATATCAAAGAATTTGGCTGGAAGCCTCGGTCCATTAAGGAACCTCAGACTCTCCTGCAGGGTGGCCGTTGTGCAGTCCCTCAGAGCTGGCTGTAATGTATAGAATGATCTACAGACACTGGTATAGAGGTCCTTCCTGGTCTTATTCTCCAGATATGTCTTATCTATTCTCCACTTTTTCAAACACCTGAGACCATACTCCAGATACTGGGGGAGGAAGCCAGGAGTCCATCGGCCCCTCTTGAGACTGCCGCCTCGCACCCAAGACTCTGCAAAAGGCAATATCCAGTCCCTGACACTACTTACCCACAGGAGACCATTGTTTGAGTCCAGGCAACCAAAATTAACTTTCAGAAACATGGAGTCAAAAAATACCCTTGGATTTAACATATCCAGTCCACCCTCTCTCCTCTGCAGGTAGGTGATCCCTCTTTTTACTGGGTTCAACCTGTTCCCCCATAAAAGCTGGAAGAACAGGCTAAAGAGCCTAGCGGAGAAAGATTCTGGCAAAGGAAAGATGACAGAGACGTAGAGGAAGACAGGGACCAGGTAAGTCTTCATCAGAGTAACCCTTTCTCTATAGGTCAGCCTCCAGTTCTTCCATCGCTGAACCTTTGTATTTCCGGTATCCAACTTCTCTTCCCAATTTAGTTTGGCATTGTCTTCCCTCCCAAATTTAACCCCAAGGATTTTAATATGGGTGGAGGCCTTGGCAAACTGTGGTAGATCAAAGCCAGGAGCAGTATCCAATGTCCAGAAAGCCTGACTCTTCTCTAGGTTGACCAGAGACCCGGAGGCCTCTGAGTAACTTCTGATGGCTGCAGACAACATCTCCACCTCACGAGGTTCAGATATCACCACAGTCACATCATCCGCGTAGGCGACTACCTTCAAAGGCAAGCAATGGGGGACCGGCACCCCCTGAAAATCACACCGCTGCAGTGATCGCAGAAACAAGTCTATGGCAAACACATACAGCAGTGGACTCAGGGGGCAGCCCTGTCGCACCCCGGCCTCTACTTCAAAAGTGTCCCCCTGCCAACCATTAATCAGAGGAAAGCTCTTCGCCTCTCTATATAAAGTTCTCAGCCAATCTATAAATTGTCCCGGAATACCGTACTTTGACAAAGTGGCCCATAGATAATCGTGGTCAACCCTGTCAAAGGCTTTAGCCTGGTCCAGACCTACAACATATCTCCCACACCTCAGAGCTTTACATCTCTCAAACATCTCCCTTATCGAGATGACTGCTCCAGAGATGTTCCGCCCTTTTACTGTGCCGTACTGAGAGCCTGCCAACAGTGCCGGGGACAAACAGACTAACCTAGAGAATAGAATTTTTGCCAGAATCTTCCTGTCGACATTCAAGAGGGCGATCGGCCTCCAGTTCTTGATGTCACTAGGCTCCTTACCTTTAGACAGCAGAATAAGGGAGGACACTCTCATGGATGGAGGCATCAGGTGATTCTCTAGACAATTGGTAAATACATCCACAAGGATCGGGGCTAAGAGGTCTCTGAACTTCTTATAGAATTCACATGTTATTCCATCAGGACCTGGTGCCTTCTTCAGATGTAACTTATCAATGGCCTCTTTAACCTCCTCCTCTGTTATTCCTGCTGTCAAAGGAGAAAAGTCCAAATCACTAGTGTCAGGGCCTGGAGTTGCCTCCAAGAATTGAGCCATTTTCTCTTTATCCAAAACCTTCTTCTGAAATAATTCAGCATAGTAGGATCTCACCACCCCCAGGATACCCTCCCGAGATTCCTGCAAAACTCCCTGGGAGTCAGTGAGACCTGTGATCGATTTCTTGGCCACACGTTCCCGGCAATTTTCATAGGGATCGGGAACTCCCAGTTTTCCGTAATCTCTTTCTATTACCAGGGACGTGTAGCGACTGTACTGATACTGCTTTATCTCAGATTTCAGTCGGTCAATTTTTTGTTTGTCCCCCCCTCCCGCCGAATACAGTGACTCCAATTCTCTCCGCAGCTTGAGATACTGGCTGTACTTGCTCTTACCCTTCTTCACTGACAGTCTCTTTAAGAGGGACCTGATCTCCTCCTTGACGTTCTCCCACCAGTCAGATATGTTATCATAGAAGTCCTGTCTCTGGAGCTGGTCCTGAAAAAGGGAGTGGATACAATTCTGGACATAGACATCATCCAGGACGCTGGAATTGAGCCTCCATAACCCCCGACCAATATCCGAGCGGTTAGTGGCTCCCATGGAAAACAATAAGGCCAGATGGTCAGAATATGGGACGACTCTCTCGCTCATCCCACTTAGATTCTCTGAGGGACTGACAAACGCCATATCGATCCTGCTATGTCTGTCAGCACAGGAGTAGGTGTATTTAGGTGTCCTACCATCCAGGGTGAACACATCACACAGATTGGCCTGTGATATAATGCTCTTTAGGACTTTGGAGTCTCTGACCACTGCTCTGCCCGAGGACCTGTCACCTGATGTCATGGTAACATTAAAGTCGCCCGCCATTATCACAGGGATAGAGGTAAATAGATACTGCCATACCTCATTGAACAGCTGGATTCTCTCTGTCACTGTCTGTGGGCCATAGATGTTAATCAGCCGGAGCCGCCTACCATGGATGGTCACCTCTAGCACCAGGCACCTCCCCATAGCCACCTCCGTCAGCCTGTGCACCGTCACGTCTGTGGTGTTAAACAGTATAGCGACCCCGGCGTACGGCTCCACAGCCAGTGACCAGTAAGAAGGACCAGACCGCCACTCACGCTCAGCCTCACGGAGGTGCCCTAAGGTGGTCAGACGGGTCTCCTGCAGGAAGATGACATCAGCGCCCAAATATCTTAGGTGGTCATATACTGCGTGTCTGGTCCTTCTTACTTTAATGCTGTTGACGTTGCTAGAAGCAACTTTTAGAGAGAACCCAGCCATCACAACGAGAAAAAGCAGAGCAGTGACCCCCATCATCATGTGTCAGAGTCAGTGTCCCCCTGTCTTCCACCTATCTCCATGTCTGACTCTACAGCGGTATCTTCAGGAGGGGGCTTCTTTTTAGTTGGGGGGTCCCCTATGTCCACCTCACACTCATTATCAATTCTTTCCAGCTCTCGCTCATAATCCCCATCTGACTCTGACAGAGCATCAAACCGGTTGGAAAGGACCATGACCCCGTTATCACCAATGGACTTTCTCCTGGTCTTAGGCTCTGCACTGTACTCCTCAGGCTTTCGGGAGGATTTGTCTTTTTTCTTCCTTTTATTCTTTTTCACCTCCTCATATTCAGTAGATGTTACAGAGGTGGCTGCCTGAGGCTTCTCCTGGGTTACAACCTCCACACTCCCCTGAGCGCTGTCTGACTGCTGCGGTGCCGGAACTGTCTCACCTGAGCCCTGTTGTACCTCCCGCCTAGTCAGAATTTGGCCCGACACCAGGGCCTCCTCCTCTAAGGCGTCTGCCTCCTGTACCATCTCATCATCTGAGAAGTCCCTGGCGATGTTGTGCCAGGCTTCTGGGCAATCCTTGTGTGGGTGGCCCATCTCACCGCATAGATTACACTTGACCTTCTCACAGGTGGCACTGAGATGGCCGACCTCCCCACACAGGTTACATTTTACCACAGTACATATTTTGGCCACGTGACCAATCCTACCGCACCTAAAGCACTTCCGTGGTTGCCCTGGGTAGAAACAGACACCTTTCTCTCTCCCTATAAAGAAGGAGTTGGGGAGGTGTAGGGTGATATTGTTATATTGGCGCAGTTTTACCAGCACCTTCCACCCTCCAGTCCAGATACCGTCAGTGTCCCTGTTCTTAGTGAGGTCAGACAGCAGATCACAATGGCGCCTGAGCCACACTAGAACATCCTGAGGGGGAACAGACTCATTCCAGAATATTATATTAACTACCACAGTACCTGGTCTGGATATGGGGACAAATGTAAACTTATTCCAGCCGTCCTTGTCCCCAAACCGGGGTAATTTATCCCAAAACCTATCCAGACTGGACATAAGCTTAAAGCTGACATCATAGCCCTGTCTGTCTGGAAGGTTGATGACTGCCAGGATATCATCAGGCGTGAACCCCATCTGGTGGCACAGGAGATCCCGCACCACAAACCTCCTATCCGGGAGATCTTCCTTTGGACCTCTGTTCTTAAAGCGCACCACGTTCCTCCTCTTAAATGCCTGCCCGGAGTAGTGCGCGCCGGAGGTGAAGGAGGGAGCACCGCGGCTCCAGGCGTTTTTGGGAGGTTCCTGACGGGTCTCACTCTGGGTATTGGGGGGAGGGTCAGCTCTAGAGGGACCTGACTCTTCTGGGGGGCTCGATGTTAGTGGGGGAAAATCACACACATTATCCTGTACCCCCTGCCCCCCATCCACCTGTATATTATCCTCCGGTGGCTGCACCTCCCAGATAGACTCTGAGTCCCCTCCATCCCCCGACCCCTCAGACACATCAAGATGTCCACCAGTGTCCCCAGTCTCTGCCACAACAGTAAAGTTCTCCTGGGTCACCGCATCACCATGATGCATGGATGGAAGTCCACTGTCCTGCTGCTGCACAGTCTCTGCTGGGACCTGTGGTACTACAGCATTTATATCTGCTGCGGGGATCTGCGGCTGCTCTTGAGTTTGTCCCTTCTGGAAAGAAAAGCTTGCAGGTTTCAGTACTTGCACTGACATTTTTTGGGGTGCATCAGGGTGGACGGGTCCTACTTGTGCTGCAGGGGCCCGGGGTCCAGGGTTACAGCTCTGCTTCTGCTGGGCAAAGCGCTCCCTGTTCTTATAGGACTCGGCCAGGGGTCCCATCCTCTCCAGAACACAGTCCATGTCCCTCACCACCACCGCCAGCTCCTTACTTAGTGCCTGCAGCTTACTGTTGTACAGGGCGCTGCTCTCAGGGTGCGCGGTCTTCAGGCTGTACATACAGTCTATCTGCATCTGCAGCATCTGCTTATGGTGACTTAGCTCCCCCATCCTCCTTACCAGTGCCGGGATCTCCTCCGCCATCTGCAGCTCAGGCGCTCGGGTGGTCTCCTTCAGCTGCCGTGCTGGTCTCTGTAGTCCTCCTCCTGTCTCTGGCCTTGGCTCCCCAGGCTTGCTGCTTGTACTGGCAGTGGCTGTGGCTGGTGCACACTGTGCAGGCCTGGTCTGCGGCTTTACAGCAGATCTGGTGCGGCCTGGACAGGACATGCTGGACACAACATCCATCTGCTGCAGATTTTCTTGCAGGGTTTGTCTTTCCAATGATGTTCTCCTCTGCCTGGGTGCAGGAGTGGGGGGCTGTGCACCTGCTGCTGATCTCACACTCTGCATCACCTGTGCTCCTCCATGCTGGATAGACATGGAAGTCGCTGCTTTCACTGTTGTACTCACTTCCTTGTCTTGTTTCTTCTTTAATAAATCAACATTCTGTCCACAAACTTCTCTGTTAGTAACATTGGGATTTGCATCCCTAGTAGAAAGCTTTTGGGAGTTCACTCCCGGTGTAGGCCTGGAAGCCTGGGCCTTGCTTGGGGAATCTCCCCACCCAGGGTGGCCCCGCCCTGGGCTCGCTCCAGACATCAGGAGACTTCAGGAGCTCTGCTCTCACACAACCTCCCAGCAAGGGGGCAGTATTATAGTAGTTATATTCTTGTACATAGGGGGCAGTATTATAGTAGTTATATTCTTGTACATAGGGGGCAGTATTATAATAGTTATATTCCTGTACATAGGGGGCAGTATTATAGTAGTTATATTCTTGTACATAGGGGGCAGTATTATAGTAGTTATATTCCTGTACATAGGGGGCAGTATTATAGTAGTTATATTCCTGTACATAGGGGACAGTATTATAGTAGTTATATTCCTGTACATAGGGGGCAGTATTATAGTAGTTATATTCCTGTACATAGGGGGCAGTATTATAGTAGTTATATTCTTGTACATAGGGGGCAGTATTATAGTAGATATATTCCTGTACATAGGGGGCAGTATTATAGTAGTTATATTCCTGTACATAGGGGGAAGTATTATAGTAGTTATATTCTTGTACATAGGGGGCAGTATTATAGTAGTTATATTCCTGTACATAGGGGGCAGTATTATAGTAGTTATATTCTTGTACATAGGGGGCAGTATTATAATAGTTATATTCCTGTACATAGGGGGCAGTATTATAGTAGTTATATTCTTGTACATAGGGGGCAGTATTATAATAGTTATATTCCTGTACATAGGGGGCAGTATTATAGTAGTTATATTCTTGTACATAGGGGGCAGTATTATAGTAGTTATATTCCTGTACATAGGGGGCAGTATTATAGTAGTTATATTCCTGTACATAGGGGACAGTATTATAGTAGTTATATTCCTGTACATAGGGGGCAGTATTATAGTAGTTATATTCTTGTACATAGGGGGCAGTATTATAGTAGTTATATTCTTGTACATAGGGGGAAGTATTATAGTAGTTATATTCCTGTACATAGGGGGCAGTATTATAGTAGTTATATTCCTGTACATAGGGGACAGTATTATAGTAGTTATATTCCTGTACATAGGGGGCAGTATTATAGTAGTTATATTCTTGTACATAGGGGGCAGTATTATAGTAGATATATTCCTGTACATAGGGGGCAGTATTATAGTAGTTATATTCCTGTACATAGGGGGAAGTATTATAGTAGTTATATTCTTGTACATAGGGGGCAGTATTATAGTAGTTATATTCTTGTACATAGGGGGCAGTATTATAGTAGTTATATTCCTGTACATAGGGGGCAATATTATAGTAGTTATATTCCTGTACATAGGGGGCAGTATTATAGTAGTTATATTCTTGTACATAGGGGGCAGTATTATAGTAGTTATATTCCTGTACATAGGGGGCAGTATTATAGTAGTTATATTCTTGTACATAGGGGGCAGTATTATAGTAGTTATATTCTTGTACATAGGGGGCAGTATTATAGTAGTTATATTCTTGTACATAGGGGGCAGTATTATAATAGTTATATCTTACCAAAAAAATGATGTACATAATGATCCGATAAGCTTCTGGTTCTGATTTGTGACTGCTCTATGACTTTGGGGTCCAGGTGATTGTATGACTGGGCACATTTTCAGTGTAAATAGTTAGAATGATTTCTGTTCTGCTCTATGAGATATTGATCTGTTTCAATTACATTGATTGCATGATAATTCCTTTCTGGTAACATTGTTGAGCACTGAAGAAAAATTGCCCAGATCAGTTGTTAATGTGAACGGAAATCCCTTTAATCTCGATTCTGTAAGCAAGAAATCCACCAGATGAAGGAACAAATATGTCTTTGCCTGCGCCGTGTTGTCATATCAGCTTAGGATCCAGTTCTGACCACACAGGCGGATAGATGCAAAACAGATTTCATTCCCGATGTGAACTGGAAAGGTACGGAATAAATCTCGGAAACCACCATGGTTCTGTGTTTCCTACATGTTATCTCAAATCAGCGCTGAACTGCACAAATGCCAAAAGCGATAGACGAACGGGAACACGGCTTCAGATGGGAAATTGGTTCTGCCACTTAAGGGTTGTCGTAGATGCACTGAAACTTTAAAAACATTTTTTTTTACCTATTCTCGATTTTTATTTTAGACATAGGAAAAATATTGGTAAAAAAACTTACTTTGTCTCCTCAGGGGTGTGGTTAATGCTGGTACCACCCTGTTTTCCTCTTAGGCGGGGCTACAAAAATACTATTCTACTGTTCTACTGTAAAAATGCACTAGAAAACCATCTATAGGATAATGCAAGCCCCAGTTTAGGAGAAATGTGGACCAGTACCAAACCCTTTATGTCCGAGGATGATAGATGTGATCAAATCAGCAGCACAAAGTGGACCCCATTTTGGAATTTACTATTGGGGATACTTTCAAACAAGTTTTATTAACTGTCCCTTTCTATACTCTGTTCTCTTTCTATAAAGGAGCCCTCATGTTGCTATATCATTCTGTGTTGTCTTATTTATGGCATCTGTAAATAGTTGACTCCTCCCCTGAGGAACAGAAATGGAACAAGAAAGATTTTATTCTACATGTGATCTGGAAAGGTATGAAACAAATCTTGGAAAGCCCCAACATTCTGTACTTTTTACATATTATTGTAAATCAGCAGTGATGTACACAAATGCCAAAAGATGGACTTATATACACGGACTTTGCATAAGGTTTAAAACTGGTTCTGCCACTTTTAGGACTCTAATTGATATTTTTTAAGGGGTTGACCCTTAGAATACATGAAATACGAGCAACATTATACCAATTATACAAATATAACAAAGTATAGCAAATTATACAAGTATATTTATTGTCTCATCTGGGGTGTTTCTGATGCTTTCATCAATTATTTTCCTCGTGGGCGGGACATAGAGACATATTTATGTATATATCAATATTACTCCCAAAATCTAGTATAAACCCTAATTTATACTAGAAACCCCCCACTCATCAGTTTTTAGTAGTGGTGTTGCCCAGTTCTGACCACTAATCATGTTCCTATTGGAATGATGTAATATCTCACATTTTAACACAAATAGGGCCCTATTGAGGAATTTACGATGGGGCCCTGATAAAATATGGCTTGGACCTGGGATCCAAAGCTTGGACCTGGGATCCAAAGAACCCCTTCCAAAAATCTTTTATCCTTTGTTTCCCTAATTTCATGGCATCTGTGCAGACAATGCTTGAATAAGTTATAACTCCGCCCCTGAGGAACAGAGATAGAACCTGTATATTCAGATTTCCTATTTCTATTGGCTATTTGAAGAAACGACCTGTGTCTATATTATTTATACCCTTGAACAGTGACATGTATCAGTATAAAGTAGGGGGGGGGGGCTCACATTTCATAGACCCCCATCTTATTGGCTGTCATCCATGTTCCCCTTAATTTTCCCTCCGTATCTCAGCTCTAATGACTTGGTCATATGATTTTAGGGCACCTTCTTCAATAATCAGGTCAGTCCATAAGCTCCTTCTAGTCAGACCCTGGAGAAGCCCTTCCTCAGAGCCCTGCAGAAACCCGACTCGGTGAAATATTCATTACTCAATGAAGTGCGGAGGAGAAATTCTCGTTATATAAAGCTTATTTAAGCACGCTGGGTTTTAATTAGTTCTGTCTTAGCCACAAGTAATCCCAGCAGTGCCAGGACTGGAGGTTCTGCCGGGACGCCATGCTGGGAGCCCACCTGTTTCTGTCAGACGCTCAACCCTGACGGCCATTAAAAAGTTCACGTTAGTCTGGAGGATCCAGCGGGTCACGCGGCACCAGCGCCAGAGCAGTCGCATTGCTCCGAGAATTTCCTGGGCCATGTCAGGACACATCTGGTGACTGGGGGGGGGGGGTGTATGAATGTGCCCAGGGTAGAATTCTAAAAAATCTTGTATTTTAGGGGTCTGTTTCCTATAAATCAGCAGCTATGAGCAGGAATTAGAAGTTTGGGGGTCATTCTCTACCCGCTCCTCATGTATGACCCTATTATAGACAAGGAGTTACAGCACAGAGTATTTCAGGAGTGCGAGGATTCAATGGGATGAACCATTGGTTGTGCAGCAAAAACATAGACATTTAAAGACCCATTCTTCTTAACCCCTTAACGACCAGGCGCTTTTTTGTTTTTGCGTTTCCATTTTTCACTTCAAAATCGAAAATCTGTCACTTTTTTTTTTTTAAATTTTTGTTTTCTGCGTAACAAATTGCACTTCATAGTGATGGTATTGAATATTCCATGGCGTGTACTGGGAAGCGGGAAAAAAAATTCCAAATGCAGTGAAATTGGTGAAAAAAACGCATTTGCGCCGTTTTCTTGTGGGATTTTACGGTTTCACTGTGCGCCCCAATTGACAGGTCTGCTTGGTCTCCCTTATTCATTTGGTCGGTTGGATCACAGGGATAACACATTTTGTATAAGTTTTGTAATGTTTTCATACATTTACAAAAAATAAAAATTTCTGTACAAAATTTTTTTATGTTTTGCCATCTTCTGGTGCTAATTACTTTTTATTACTTCGGTTTTCGGAGCTGCGGTTGGTGTCATTTTTTGTGACTTTTGATGACGGGTTTAATGCTTCTATTTTTAGGACTGTACAAGCTTTTTGATCGCTTTTTCTATGACGGAGTTAAACGGAGTGAAAAAAAGTTATTACAGTATATTTTCATAGATCGAGCATTTTTAGATACCGCGATACCTAATAATTTGTTTATGATTTTTACTGTCTATTTATATTTATTTGACTTTTAGGCAAAGGGGGGGGGGGGTGATTTGATTTTTTAGGTTTTTTAAATGTAATATATATATATATTTTTTTTTTTTTCAACCATTTTTTAGACCCACTAGGGTACTTTAACCCTAGGTTGTCTGATTGATCCTACCATATACTACATACTACAGTATGTCAGTATATGGGGATTTTCCTCCTTTTTCATTGCAATGTTAAATTCGCACATTTTAATGAATAGGTTATTGGAACCAATCGCCGCTCCCCATAGTGTCACGGGGAGCCACGATCTTCACCAAGATGGCGGCTCCAATGCCGACGTGTGTAATAAGACCTCACACTGCTCTGCTCTGTGCTCTCTGCAGCCAGTGTTATGTATCATCCCTGGAGAGATGTGTAATCAGACCTTTATGTATATTGTTAGTAGAAGCAGGACTGTGGAATATAGATTTATATTCCAGGATTGTAGCTTCAACATGTCCACTAAGAAGGAGGGGTGAGGGTGTCCTCACACTGCTGTGCTCTGTGCTCTATGCAGCCAGTGTTAGGTATTGTCCCTGGAGAGATGTGTAATCAGACCTTTGTGTATGTTGCTAGTAGCAGCAGGAGTGTGAAATATGGATTCATATTCCAGGATTGTAGCTTCTCCAAGTGCACTGGGGGATGTCCTCACACTGCTGTACTCTGTGCTCTCTGCAGCCAGTGCTATGTATTGTAACTGGAGAGATGTGTAATCAGACCTCACACTGCTGTGCTCTGTGCTCTCTGCAGCCAGTGCTATGTATTGTCCCTGGAGAGATGTGTAATCAGACCTTTGTGTATGGTGTTAGTATGAGCAGGACTGTGAAATTTGGATTATATTCCAGGATTGTAGCTTCACCGAGTGCACTGGGTGGAGTGGAATGTCCTCACACTGCTGTGCTCTGTGCTCTCTCTGTGCTCTGTGTTGTGGGATCACACCTTTGTATATGCTGCACATAGCAGCTGGACACATATTAGACCAGTGCTATTCACTGTACAATGTCATTGTTGGACGAGACTTTGTAACATTTCGGTAAATCTTGTCTTACTGGCAGGGACGGCAGATATTAGAGGAATTGGCTCCGCCGTGAGGATCTACGACAGCTGCAAGATGGCTGGAAGGAAATTAATAGGAAATTGTTCTGTTATGGAAATATTATTATGACAAAATGCAGCGAGGAGACGCTTTATGTGCTGGAAACAGAGCAGCCCGAGATCGCAACGCAACAAATGGCTCCCAATTACAGCTAATGACTTGATGGCGACTTTACCGAGATGTTTACTCTGGTGATAATGTTTATTTGTCTGCGACCATCAGACTAAGTTGTTATTCTGCGTAGATCTCATTAAGGCTCATTGATAAATCCATGCAAATAGCAACATATTGATATTTCGGAGGGGAGGGGCTGCAGATCTAGGGGGCTGTAGGCACAACCTGCAGCAGTGAATACCAGAGGATTATGGTCATTTCCTTTGTTAGCAGCATTACTCTACATGTGAAGTTCCCCATACGCCAGCAGCACACCTCCATGTCAGGAGGTTAGAAAACATGGCTGCTTTATCCCCAAAAACAGCTCCTCTCCTAACCACAGGTTGTGTGTGGTACTGCAACTCAGCTCCAGTCATCTATACCGGCACTGACCATGGTCAGGTGTGGTGCCCATATAAACAGGATAGGAGCAGTAGTACTGTGCTGTGTCCATATATACAGGATAGGAGTAGTAGTACTGTGCTGTGTCCATATATACAGGATAGGAGTAGTAGTACTGTGCTGTGTCCCTATATACAGAATAGGAGTAGTAGTACTGTGCTGTGTCCATATATACAGAATAGGAGAAGTAGTAATGTGCTGTGCCCATAAATACAGGATAGGAGTAGTAGTACTGTGCTGTGCCCATATATACAGGATAGGAGTAGTAGTACTGTGCTGTGCCCATATATACAGGATAGGAGTAGTAGTACTGTGCTGTGTCCCTATATACAGAATAGGAGAAGTAGTACTGTGCTGTGTCCATAAATACAGGATAGGAGTAGTAGTACTGTGCTGTGCCCATATATACAGGATAGTAGTAGTAGTATTGTGCTGTGCCCGTATATACAGGATAGGAGTAGTACAGTGCTGTGCCCAAATATACAGGATAGGAGTAGTAGTACTGTACCCATATATAAAGGATAGGAGTAGTAGTACTGTGCTGTGCTCATATATACAGGATAGGAGTAGTAGTACTGTGCTGCGGCCATATATACAGGATAGGAGTAGTAGTACTGTGCCGTGTCCCTATATACAGGATAGGAGTAGTAGTACTGTGCCGTGTCCCTATATACAGATAGGAGTAGTAGTAATGTGCTGTGCCCATATATACAGGATAGGAGTAGTAGTACTGTGCTGCGGCCATATATACAGGATAGGAGTAGTAGTACTGTGCTGTGCCCATATATACAGGATAGGAGTAGTAGTGCTGTGCTCATATATACAGGATAGTAGTAGTACAGTGCTGTGCCCAAATATACAGGATAGGAGTAGTAGTACTGTGCCTTTATATACAGGATAGGAGTAGTAGTACTGTACCCATATATAAAGGATAGGAGTAGTAGTACTGTGCTGTGCTCATATATACAGGATAGGAGTAGTAGTACTGTGCTGCGGCCATATATACAGGATAGGAGTAGTAGTACTGTGCCGTGTCCCTATATACAGGATAGGAGTAGTAGTACTGTGCCGTGTCCCTATATACAGATAGGAGTAGTAGTAATGTGCTGTGCCCATATATACAGGATAGGAGTAGTAGTACTGTGCTGCGGCCATATATACAGGATAGGAGTAGTAGTACTGTGCTGTGCCCATATATACAGGATAGGAGTAGTAGTGCTGTGCTCATATATACAGGATAGTAGTAGTACAGTGCTGTGCCCAAATATACAGGATAGGAGTAGTAGTACTGTGCCTATATATACAGGATAGGAGTAGTAGTACTGTGCTGTGCCCATATATACAGGATAGTAGTAGTACAGTGCAGTGCCCAAATATACAG
Organism: Engystomops pustulosus; assembly: GCF_040894005.1. Taxonomy (NCBI): domain Eukaryota; kingdom Metazoa; phylum Chordata; class Amphibia; order Anura; family Leptodactylidae; genus Engystomops; species Engystomops pustulosus. Next base: position 95,645,558 of record NC_092420.1, on the reverse strand, counting down.
GATAGGAGTAGTAGTACTGTGCCTATATATACAGGATAGGAGTAGTAGTACTGTGCTGCGGCCATATATACAGGATAGGAGTAGTAGTACTGTGCCGTGTCCCTATATACAGGATAGGAGTAGTAGTACTGTGCCGTGTCCCTATATACAGATAGGAGTAGTAGTAATGTGCTGTGCCCATATATACAGGATAGGAGTAGTAGTACTGTGCTGCGGCCATATATACAGGATAGGAGTAGTAGTACTGTGCTGTGCCCATATATACAGGATAGGAGTAGTAGTGCTGTGCTCATATATACAGGATAGTAGTAGTACAGTGCTGTGCCCAAATATACAGGATAGGAGTAGTAGTACTGTGCCTATATATACAGGATAGGAGTAGTAGTACTGTGCTGTGCCCATATATACAGGATAGTAGTAGTACAGTGCAGTGCCCAAATATACAGGATAGGAGTAGTAGTACTGTGCCTATATATACAGGATAGGAGTAGTAGTACTTTACCCATATATAAAGGATAGGAGTAGTAGTACTGTATTTATATATTAGGATAGGAGTAGTAGTACTGTGCTGTGCTCATATATACATGATAGGAGTAGTAGTACTGTGCTGTGCTCATATTTACAGGATAGGAGTAGTAGTACTGTGCTGTGCTCATATATACAGGATAGGAGTAGTAGTACTGTGCTGTGCTCATATATACAGGATAGGAGTAGTAGTACTGTGCTGTGCCCATATATACAGGATAGGAGTAGTAGTACTGTGCTGTGCCCATATATACAGGATAGGAGTAGTAGTACTGTGCTGTGCCCATATATACAGGATAGGAGAAGTCGGGGGTTGCATAAATTTAAAACCAGGAAAGTCGAGGTGCTCAGGCGCTGGCAGTCTGAATTAATTTCATTAATAAAGATGCCCAAATACATGATAAAAACAGTCCCCCTATCCCCTAGACTGAACGAGAAGTCTAATTAGGACACTATGCCCCCAGTAGACTGCTGCTAGATGTCCTTTCAGATAAGATTCCCAATACTGGGCAGCGCAAGACTGAAAACTCTTCTTCTTAGTATCTTTTAGGTACTTTACTTGGTTGGTAGTGGGGGCCCCAGGCTGCCACCCAAACCCCCCCATATTACAATCCAGCCCCGCAGCCAGAACTAGGTTCCCTTCTGCCAAGGACCCCATGGGCTCTTTGTGACATCCTATCCCTTTAAATCCTACACATTCCCTATCATCCAATGACTGCTGCTTCTGCGCTGAAGCCGTAATCATCTACTTCTAGCAAAGCCTCCAAATTTCTGAAGTGTCTTCAAGTGTTCATTTCCTGTTTTTTGGATTAAAAATCACTTAAAGTAAACAGTCTTAACGAGCGGCAGATCCGCCTCCCCCCCCCCCCCAGCTCCCCTCTATACGGCGATGCAATTTAGGGCGCATTAATAAGAGCTTTGTAAATGAGTTCTTGGATAAAGCTAAGGATGAAATAATCGTCCCAAATCCTCTTGTGAGAGTCGCTCTCCTAAATATCCTGATTGATTTTCGCCCAATAAGCTTATTTTATGGTCTTTTTTTTTTCTTGTTTATAATTGGAGTTTTTTTTTCTCCCCTCCCTCCCCATCCTGGATGGATGTCAGGACTGTAATATTCGGTCCCGCTGGCTGGGACCGCCGTCGTATGGACGAGTTCTGCCTCGGAGCTTACACGCTGCTCTCACCTTTTTTCTTGGCAATGAAAGTTGCGAGCGGTAAAGTCCCCGGCAGAGTGGTAAAGAATATCTCGTCTCACGTTCCCTACCCTGCGCGTCCCCAAATGCCAGATGGTGTTTTTGGAGTCCGTTTCACGATGTGTGATATGACAATACTTTTGTATATTGGTAAATAATGCATAGCCATTTTAATAGCCTGAGACTAAGACTGAGCCATGGAAAATAAAATCTTATAGGCGGGGAGGGGGAGAAAGCCAGAACAAACACAAAGATTACAAAGGCGCCATTGTGGGGGTAGCGGGATAGCAAAAATAGACTGGGAACAAGCAGCCACAAAGGGGTTAACTTTGATACAATGTTGCACTGAGAACAGTTTGTATTGATAGAAATGTTGCAATTTAGAAGTTTTATTAAAAGGAGACTGTCAGGTAGATAAGGCCTCCCTCCCGCGGACAGAGACCGGACTGATGAAGCAATGTAGTGGTAATCAGCTAATTATGTATATGCAAATTAAGCTGCAAGTGCAATGGGGGAGGAGCTGATTTGGTGGATATCAATGAGAGTTAAACTGTTCTAGAGAAGAGCTGGAGCACTTAAGGATGTCTACAGAAAAATAGGGCAAATCCGGCTCCGCCCCCAGTGCACCTGCAGCTGATATGTATATAGATAGATAGAAAAGATAGATAATAATAAATGATAAACATAAAAGTACATCTTTGCTCAGAATTCTGAGTGTAAAGTTCATAAACTCATATTAACAGATATTTAAGGTACCTATATATGGGTAAATATGGGTTGTCCTGACTCTCCTCCAATGGCAGATGTTATAGGAAAGAAGGATCATATATGGCAGATTTTAACATGCCCCATTATTTGCTGCAATATACATCCAGAGGAGTCTGGAGGAGGGGGAGGACAGAGGGGTCTGGAGGAGGAAAGAGGAGTCTAGGGGAGGAGGACAGAGGAGTCTGGAGGAGGAGGATAGAGGAGTCTGGAGGAGGAGGAGGAGGACAGAGGAGTCTGGAGGAGGAGGACAGAGGAGTCTGGAGGAGGGGGAGGACAGAGGGGTCTGGAGGAGGAAAGAGGAGTCTAGGGGAGGAGGACAGAGGAGTCTGGAGGAGGAGGACAGAGGAGTCTGGAGGAGGAGGAATCTGGAGGAGGACAGAGGAGTCTGGATGAGGAGGACAGAGGAGTCTGGAGGAGGAGGAGGACAGAGGAGTCTGGAGGAGGGGGAGGACACAGGGGTCTGGAGGAGGAAAGAGGAGTCTAGGGGAGGAGGACAGAGGAGTCTGGAGGAGGAGGAGGAGGACAGAGGAGTCTGGAGGAGGAGGAATCTGGAGGAGGACAGAGGAGTCTGGATGAGGAGGACAGAGGAGTCTGGAGGAGGAGGAGGACAGAGGAGTCTGGAGGAGGGGGAGGACAGAGGGGTCTGGAGGAGGAAAGAGGAGTCTAGGGTAGGAGGACAGAGGAGTCTGGAGGAGGAGGATAGAGGAGTCTGGAGGAGGAGGAGGACAGAGGAGTCTGGAGGAGGAGGAATCTGGAGGAGGACAGAGGAGTCTGGAGGAGGAGGAGGGGTTTGGAGGAGGAGGAGGACAGAGGAGTCTGGAGGAGGACAGAGGAGTCTGGAGGAGGAGGAGGACAGAGGAGTCTGGAGGAGGACAGAGGAGTCTGGAGGAGGAGGACAGAGGAGTCTGGAGGAGGAGGAGGACAGAGGGATCTGGAGGAGGAGGACAGAGGAGTCTGGAGGAGGAGGACAGAGGAGCCTGGAGGAGGAGGATAGAGGAGTCTGGAGGAGGAGGAGGATAGAGGAGTCTGGAGGAGGAGGAGGATAGAGGAGTCTGGAGGAGGAGGAGGATAGAGGAGTCTGGAGGAGGAGGAGGACAGACGAGCCTGGAGGAGGATGAGGACAGTGGAGTCTGGAGGAGGAGGAGGACAGAGGAGCCTGGAGGAGGAGGAGGACAGAGGAGTCTGGAGGAGGAGGAGGACAGAGGAGTCTGGAGGAGGACAGAGGAGGAGTAGGACAGAGGAATCTGGAGGAGGAGGAGGACAGTGGAGTCTGGAGGAGGACAGAGGAATCTGGAGGAGGAGGAGCTTAGAATGTCCAGGAGTAGCAACAGAAGGATATGGAAGAAACTGTGGGATCTGGATTGGACAGAGGGATCTAGCAGCTGGTTATTCCTCTCTTCTCTTTGAAAACACCTGCATGCCATGCCAAGTCTAGTGTGTGTATGAACGATAGATGGGTATAATAAGACTTGGTGGACAATTATGAAAAATGTATCTGCATCTTTAGAGTATGTTCTTTTTCCTATGTTTTCTAATATCTCTATTTTTTTCATCTTCAGCCTCGCAGGGAAAAAGTCTAATATCAATGTTACATTATATTACATTTCTGCTTTGACACAAAATTCTGTTGTAGAGGAATATAAAAGAAATATAACATAAAACCCAATATATAATAAATACTACAAATAATGATATAACTAATTATAAAAACGAAGATTGTAATAAAGTAACAAAATGAATAAAAGAAATTATAATAAGGATTATGAATTTTATGATTATTATGAATTTGATTATGATTGTTATTATTATTATTATTATTATTATTGTTACATATGTATAAATATTATTTTATATAATTATATATTAATATAATATAACAGCATTGAATGTGAGAAAACCATCACAAATATCTGGATTTAGTGCCAAACCACAGAAAATGCATATTAGAAATTATCATCTAATACTAATAATTATGAATATGTCTACACATTATATTATTATACATTGTATTTATTTATGTATTTATTGTAATAAAACAAAAGAAACATAAAATATCGCACCTTACAATATTGAAACATATGAAATCTTATGATCTTGAGAAGGTTAAGTAACATCAAAGTCAGAGCTTATCCTCCATATTGACCGGATCACTCCGTCTGATGGATTTTTATCCCCCCCCCACCCTTTTTTGACTTAATGCCCCCCCCCATGACATCCTCATCCCATTATTATCTAAGGCACGTATCAAAGACAGACAATCCTTAGATCATACCGATCAAATGACTGATACATTATTAACACCAACATGGACCCAATGCAATTGTAGAGCCTTAAACGGGTGAGGGATGGGGGTAAACTTATGGGAGATCTCCCCCTTTGTCATTGTAGAAAGACGCCCCCCCCATGCAGAGACGCTGGTTGCTGAGTGACGCTTTGTAGTCTATAGCAGACACTTGCACAGGAGCAGCTGCTTTGGCAGGTAGCCTACAAGCAAGGAGATAGCTGCCAAACTCCCCTATACAAAGGCGGTGGTGCTGGGGGAGACCTCCGGACCCCGCGCCAGCATGTATCCCATATTCATGTCTCCCAGACAATCGCATCTTTCATTGCAGCAGATACAATGATTGGAAGGAGGACACCGCTCCAAGTGTCTGTCACTTCACTCCTCTCGCATCTCCCCGAAATTTCCCAAAAAAAGTTCCAAAATTTACAAACGGCGAAAAAATTAAAAAAATTAAAAATTCAATTAAAAAAAACCCAAAAACTAATTGACATTCTCCTGCCTGTATGAGAAGCACAAAGACAAGAGCATTCAATGTATTCATCAAGACGTAGGATCAAAGAAGACGGGGGAAGGGGGGGGGAGGGGGGAAGATTTGCCAAGTTTAACTAACTGTCTAGAACCTGTTATAGACCATATGTCCAATTATATTTGTTTAAAAATGCACCAAAAAAAACACGTTTGTTTATGGAAAAGGGTGAGGATGAAAGGATTTTATAAGTCAGATTTTCCTTTCTTCGCTTCCTTCGCTGTAGGATGAATTGATTTTTATTGCAGGGATGGAAATATTTGCTGGGGAGTAGGAAAAATATTTTATGATACAATTAATTGTTGTTTCATGTTTCTTGTGGATTGTTTGTGATGTGCAGGGATTGGGATTTCATGGATCCTCAGAGGCTCAGCTCTGGGATCCTCGGGGGCGTGGCTATGGGAGGAGCAGGTGCATCTGGGTCCTCCTGCCTGCCTGATAAGAGGACACTCATGGCACCTCATAGGTGGGGGGCCCTGGTATAGATTTACCTTTAGTGCCGGACAGAAGATTTCAAGTTTTGCTTCTGAGCAGCGCAACCAAGATTTAAGAGATGCATCCGAATAATAATAATCTTTATTTCATATTCCGTAGCACTTTACATATCATAGGGGCATTTACAAGTAAAATAATACAGTAAAGTATACAGTTATATAAAACTATATAATATAAAGTACAAACATCTTCATCTGTGATTTCAAAATGTGTCCATGTGGCTCTTGATCAAACGTCAAAATTGGACGTTTCCTAGAGGATAGCCAAGTGAACCCATTAGCACTGACCGCTATATATCTATATACAGGCCAGTAGTACAGTAGTACAGGGCAGTTCTGAAATATACAGGATAGGAGTAGCAGTACTGTGCTGTGTATATACAGGATAGGAGTAGTAGTACAGGGCAGTTCTGAAATATACAGGATAGGAGTAGCAGTACTGTTCGGTGTCTATATATACTGGATAGGAGTAGTAGTACTGTGCTGTGTTGAAATATACAGGATAGGAGTAGTAGTACTGTGCCGTGCCCATATATACAGGGTAGGAGTAGTAGTACTGTGCTGTGTCCATATATACAGGATAGGAGTAGCAGTACTGTTCGGTGTCTATATATACTGGATAGGAGTAGTAGTACTGTGCCGTGCCCATATATACAGGGTAGGAGTAGTAGTACTGTGCTGTATCTATATATACAGGTGATGTGTAGTAGTAGTACTGTGCTGTGCCCAAATATACAGGTTAGGAGTCGTAGTACTGTGCTGTGCCCATATGTACAGCTTAGGAGTAGTAGTACTGGGCTTTGCCCATATATATACAGGATAGGAGTAGTAGTACTGTGCTGTGCTCATATATACACGATAGGAGTAGTAGTACTGTGCTGTATCTATATATACAGGATAAGTGTAGTAGTACTGTGCTGTGCCCATATATACACGATAGGAGTAGTAGTACTGTGCTGTGCCCATATATACAGGATATGTGTAGTAGTACTGTGCTGTGCCCATATATACAGGATAGTAGTAGTACTGTGCTGTATCTATATATACAGGATAGGAGTAGTAGTACTATGATGTGCCCATATATACAGGATATGTGTAGTAGTACTGTGCTGTGCCCATATATACAGGATAGGAGTAGTAGTATTGTGCTGTGCCCATATATACAGGATAGGAGTAGTAGTACTGTGCTGTGCTCATATATACAGGATAGGAGTAGTAGTACTGTGCTGTGCCCATATATACAGGATAGGAGTAGTAGTACTGTGCTGTATCTATATATACAGGATATGTGTAGTAGTACTGTGCTGTGCCCATATATACAGGATAGGAGTAGTAGTACTGTGCTGTGCTCATATATATAGGATAGGAGTAGTAGTACTGTGCTGTGCCCATATATACATGATAGGAGTAGTAGTACTGTGCTGTGCCCATATATACAGGATATGAGTAGCAGTACTGTGCTGTACCCATATATACAGGATAGGAGTAGTAGTACTGTGCTGTGTCCATATATACAGGATAGGAGTAGTAGTGCTGTGCTGTGCCCATATATACAGGATAGGAGTAGTAGTACTGTGCTGTACCCATATATACAGGATAGGAGTAGTAGTACTGTGCTGTGCCCATATATACAGAATAGGAGTAGTAGTACTGTGCTGTGCCCATATATGCAGGATAGAAGTAGTAATAATGTGCTGCTCCCCCTCCTGATCCCCGGGGACCCCAGATCTCGCATCCATTGCTTTCTTGGTGAATCCTTCCCTGTTCTGACCTACAGCAGCTCCGCATCCATCACCTTCCTGGTAAAGATAACTAAAAAGTAGTAAAAAGTAGCAAAATCTTAGGCAGAGTAATAACGTGGCAGAAGAAGAAAACTTAAGGATATTTGTATTTATTCTTCATGACTTTTGTTACAATGTTCCAGTGCAGGACACAAAATCCAGAGAATGCGCAGCGAATGCAAAACGCGGCCAAGAGTCTCCAATCTGTTTGCTAAACAGAGAAATTTTCAGGCAAATTGGAAGGGAAGCGGATACTTCCGTGCGCTGCCGGAGGATTAGTAATCTAAGAATATAATGATACAAGAAGTCATTTATCAATCTGCAGGCGGCCGGCGCTGAAGGGGTTACGGGGGCTTTTGTGCGCTCGCTGAATGGAAGCCGTATCTGCCGGGACAAAGCAGATCTGTTCAGAGATCCTCCTTGATCTTTGCAGTGGTCTCCGGGAGACATGAACACCTGAAGGGCTGCACCTGACTGCTGCCGGCCCCCCGAAGCCCCTTCTCTACTTTCACTCTGTAGGAAGTTAATGGAATTTGCAGTTGATTAACCTCAGAAGTAGAATAATGACAGGACCAGGGATTACAGCTGCCTCTCCTCTCTTACTACATCTCTAACTGCACAGAGGAGGCAGAAGGGCCATGAACAACAATCAGGGATTTAAAGGGAACCTGTCAGCAGCTCTGAAAAACTACAGCCACTGTTATGTATTGTCCTTGGAGAAATTTGTAATCAGACCTTTGTGTATGTTATTAGTAGAAGCAGGACTGTGATATAAGGATTTATATTCCAGGTTTGTAGCTTCTCCAAGTGCAACAGGGGCATGTCCTGACACTGCTGTGATCTGTGCTCTCTGCAGCCAGTGTTATGTATTGTCCCTGGAGAGATGTGTAATCGGACCTCACACTGCTGTGATCTGTGCTCTCTGCAGCCAGTGTTATGTATTGTCCCTGGAGAGATGTATAATCAGGTGTTTGTGTATGTGGTTAGTAGCAGAAGGACTGTGGTATATGGATTTACACTGTCCTCACACTGTCCTCACACTGCTGTGCTCTGTGCAGCCAGTGCTATGTATTGTCCCTGGAGAGATGTGTAATCAGACCTTTGTGTATGTTGTCAGTAGCAGCAGGACTGTGATATATGGATTTATATTCCAGGATTGTAGCTACTCCAAGTGCACTGGGGGTGTGTCCTCACACTGCTTTGCTCTAGCAGTTACTCCAAACAGAGGGGAAGAGCTTTCGAGAAACTTGAGAGCTGAGGTCATGAGTGTGTAAGAACATTCCTCCAATGTACTTGGAATATAAATCAATCTCTTACAGTCTTGTTGTTTCTAATAATTTAAAAGAAACAGATCTGTAGGACCATTTGGACCACAGCAGTGTGAGGACACACCCTCAGTGCACCTGGAGAAGCTACAATCCTGGAATATAAATCCATATATCACAGTCCTGCTTCTACTAACAACACACACAAAGGTCTGATTACACATCTCTCCAGGGACAATGCATAACACTGGCTGCAGGGAATACAGATCACATCAGTGTGAGGACACACTCCAGTGCACTTGGAGAAGCTACAATCCTGGAATATAAATTCATATATCACAGTCCTGCTGCTACTAACAACATACACAAAGGTCTGATTACACATCTCTCCAGGGACAATGCATAACACTGACTGCAGTCTCTGGGGTCACACCTGCTGACAAATTGCCTTTAAAGAACATCTTCCACCAGGATGAAGGATTGTAAACCGAGCACACTGACATACTTACACATTTGCACACCAGTATGTCAGTGTGCTTGATCTACAATCCTCCAGAACATAAAAAGGGACTTACCACAGTTTTAGCAGCAGAATCACCTACGCAGCAATAACTAGTATGGGGTGACTGTGCCTAAAAGAGCCCCATCGTATGAGATTAGCCCATTGAGGCCCGGGATAGAGGGGCCCCTTTATTGGACCTGAAACCTACCCACAGATTCCCCACTGAATATGTAGCTGTGGTTTTAAGGTCCTATCCATAAGTGCAGTGGAACATTGTGATGTATCATGACCTTTACCCCCAGGCGCAGCACACCCCATGCCCTCGCTCCCATCGCCCGCTATACGGGAGACGTCTCCTGCGCTGCTTCCATCCTGAGAGGAGACATGATAATAGATTTCTCTATAGAACATATGTCAGGTACAAACACATCGGCTACAACAAAAGATGCTGCCAGTGTTGTGCTTGTCGCTTTGCGCGGCTCATACATCGCTGACAGCGATTTCTGCATCCGATTCTTCCCATATGGTAAGTTTAGAGCATGAAATCTGGCGTCGCATTCTTACTGCTTTCTTGAATCATAATATATTATTAACGGATAATTGAAAACATACTTCCCCGAGATGGATATGTTTATGTATGTGTCAGGCAGTAGACGCCGGGACATGAGAGGATGAAATCGTACGAGCATACGGGAGCTATGGGAAGGGTCAGGAGGAAGCTAATCTATCCGGGATGTTATGACAAGTTACATTCATCGGCCGTGGTCCGGGGCGCCGCCGTCACCTCGCTTACATGATGGAGACTTTTGGTGAGACCTTTTGTGTCTGCGCCTTCTCAAAGTCCATTCTCATAGCAATAGAACATGAATGGTCCTTGAATGGTGCCGCAGAGTCCTTCATATGGACCAATCAACACTCCATCTTGGAACTAAAGCCTTGCCACAATTTTTTCTCTATCCTAAAATTCTCTGACATGGAAACCGATAGTGTAACACGTGCAATAGTGTGTGGCCCCCAATACTGGCACCACATGGGGTCCTCACTAATACAGTTGCTATTGAATATCAAGTACAATACAGGTCACAGTAGTTTGGAAGGATACAAGACCATGTACAATGGGGCTCATTTACTAAGGGGCCGAATTTCCGGGTTTCCCGAATATTACCGTTTTGCGCCGTTTTTTCCCTGAATTGCCCCGGGTTTTTGGTGCACGTGATCGGATTTTGTTGCATTGACGCCGGCTTGCATGCGACGGAAATTGGGGGGTGTGGCTGCCGGAAAAGAATTTTCCGTCAAATAAAAGAATTTGCACTTGTATGCACCGATGAGAAGAAGGTGAACTCCGGCGGACCTCGGCTCAGCAGTGACACCTGGTGGACATCGGGCGCACGGACTTTAGTGAATCCTGGCAGACCCGAATCAGCGTCAGAGAACACGCTGCTGGATCGCAACTGGACCGGGTAAGTACATGAGCCCCAATGTATGAGGAAAGAGGCCCGTAGAGACGTTCAAGGTAAGTTTCGGCTTTTGGGTACAGCTGCCTGACCCAATCGTATTGCCGGATTGGCCATAATCCTACAATGGAGGCTAAGAGTCCATTTGCCGGATTGGCTGTTCGGAAATAAGTCTGGGTCAGGGGGCTGAATGCTAAACCCAAACTTGAACCATCGGATCCCCTCATCTCTGGCTAATATACCAGTGGAGGGAAGCCACATTCCTGCCAAGGTGGCGTAAGGATAACGTGGCAATGGAGAGCTTAGGATACATAGATGGTTGTGTCCAGAGGGGCTGTGGGTCTGATAAGGTTCTTAGAGCTTAGCTAAAACATCATTGCTTGCATGTGACAGAGTTAGGAAGATCTACTATTGGCTGAGCAGATGTATGACCACCATTGGGTAAAACACTGGTCTACAGAAGGCATTGTAGATGTTAGATGTTGGTGCCGAGGAGTAAATTGGTAGGAGAAGTCACACAAGGTCAAACGAGAAATATATAGATTTATGGGAAACCTGGAAGGTTTGGGGGGTTGTTAAAAATGACAATGAGCACTGGAATTTGTACATTCACCACTTTTACAATGGCACAAAAGTTTCTTTCTGAAGACGACACAACGTCAGCCTCAACTTTCTCGGAAGTGTTAACGTGTCTCCACCGGGCGGAGGCCGACGGCTTAGTCCATAACTGAACACATCCAGTTTTCATTTCAATCACATAAAATAAGTTGCATATTAAAACATTTTCAACCACAAATTCAGCGTCTGTTTCCCTTTCATCTCCCATTTAGGTGGAGTCGGAGACGGCTGCAGATTGATGTCTCCAGTTCAGTCATTAGAGATTCCCTGGACGGTCGTATAAAACGTTGTGTCGCTCTGGTGTAATGTGCGTAATCCTGATGAATGAGCTTCTAGGTGCAAAAAGACGTAGCCTGAAGCTTTTCATGTGTTGTCACGGCCGTCACTTCGAGTGTCCCAGGTCAGAGTCCCCTCTAGTATCCAAAATAGAGCAAACATCAGAGCTAGGCTATCCCAGCCCTATATCTACAGCCCCCGCCAAGGCACAGGGGTTTGGTGATGCCCACTCTATATTCCCAAAATATTGCAGTTAAAGCTGTTGTGGTTCATCCAGTATGAAACACCCTAGAGCAGAAAAAGTTGGACCTTCAGAGTTCCAGAAGAGTTCCCTATGTAAGTGATGAGGGACCTAATACCATAGGCTCTGGCTCAAAGTAGAAAGTGGCCAAATTCCCTGAATTGTCATGCTGAAGCCTCTGAGGAAAGTTGTACCTCAAGGCTGGCGAAACCTTAGTAGGGGACCAGGATCTGGTTCTAATGTGCAAGGGAAAACAAATTCCCATTGTTGTCCCACTAGACCCTTCGTGGACCAGAACTTCAAGGGACTGATATCCACTATCTGAAGCTGCAGACCTCAAAGGGGTAAGCAGACAGAATCCCGGAATTTTAGAGCTAAACCTTCTAAAGATGAAAATTAGAACCTTAGACTTTAGGAAGACCAGAACCTATAAGTGGTCAGTATGGCTGGAAATCTCAAATGGTTCCCATGGTTTTCTACTGAAGACTACATAGACTTGTAAAAGCCAAAGACCCTCATTGAGCTAAAGTTCCAGGACCCTGGACAGGGGAATTGGGATCTCGTGTGGCTAGCCATGGCCAAGGAACTTGGATGGATAGGTAATCTGCAATTAAGTCTCATCCTACTCAACTCTCTGAAGACTCGAAATCGCAAGAGATTCCTAATCGGATCATAATGGAAGGATTACATTGGGAAACCAATCATCGTGGATCCTCGGCCATGAGTCAGGAGACCCGGCTTTCATAGGTCTATGGAAGCTTCAGCAAAATGACTCTGCACCACGATCCTCCTATCCCTCTTAATGCCCCACCATGGCTGGTGGTACCAAGTCCCGACCCATGTATTCAGGGATCTTGGAACATAGTTTCAAGAACCGTAAATGGTCTTCGAAAATTTGATGCCGTTTCTCTAGACTAGGACCCGGAAATTCAATCATTTTTACTGTACACAACATGATTGGTGCCGGTAGCCTGAGATATACCTATCAGAGGTCTGTCCCCCATACTTTACACTACAGATATGCTTATCCATAATTATTCATGGGGTGGATTATTTACTTCCCCTAAAGCAGAGGCAACACATCTACAAAGAAAAAGTAACTGAGGCACCAGAGAATAAGATGGTAACTGCTGCACGTAGACTGGTGCCACTAGGTCCCAATATGACGGGGGAGGGGCACGATTGGCCATAATGAAATATCCATAAGCTACTGCATAATATCATATAACGCATAGAACAACATGTATGACTTGTTGTAGCATAATATCCGATTTTGCGGCTGTATACGCCGGATCGCCAGTGCGCCGTCTCCCAGCATAAAGCGACGTCTTGCAACGTCTTGCTATTTTCCCAGAAATGCTTTCATCAAGATTTGTCACATCAGTTGCAGCTAATTGAGCAATTACATTTAAAGTGCACGCCGGTCCCTCCTGAATAGATGCACGAGTCAACCAATTACTGTACAATCTCACAAGTCAAACTCCCAGAGTCGCCCGTTTTGATGACTTGCACAGTTAAATGAAGTGGTACGAGGAAATCTGGCAGCGTCTGCGCGCAATGCGTTAATAAACTCCAAGCCTGGTTAGGTCATTATGTTTAATGCATTCTAATCACAGGGGCAGAGAGACAAGACGAGGGTCTCATCACGTCACTTCTTTGTGGATCTCCAGTGGGGAACATTGATGGATTTGCCATGAAATTCTCATCGTACAAGGTCCCAGGTCTCATCTCCAGAATAGAAGTCCAATGCCTCACCCCTAGTAAGGGGCTGAGCTGTGTCCTCCAAGAAGTTTAGACCAGGTCATAGTCTAAATCATCTCCCCGGTATCCACCATCTAACCCTCACAGGGATCAAACCTTGGCATCGGGAGGCCACCAGCACCAAGGGTAAGGCAAGTAGTTATCATGTACAAGCCAAAGTCTGGGCAGAAGGAGCTCGAAAGACCGGGTATAGGTCAGGATGGGCAGCATAGACCCTTGTAGTCATAGGGGGTCATTTACTAAGAGCCCGAATTGGGTTTTTTTCGTTGGGTTTCCCAAATTTTTCCGATGTGCGGCGAATTGCCCCGGGTTTTTGGCGCACGCGATCGGGTTGTGACGCTTCGGTGCCGGCATGCATGTGACGGAAATAGGGGGGAATGGCCGTTGGAAATCCCGGCCGGACCCGAATCAGCGTCGGAGAACGCACCGCAGGATCGCGACTGGACCGGGTAAGTAAATCTGTCCCATAGTCAAGGAAAGCCTTGGTCAACACAGAAGATCAGTTGGTCAAGGATGATTAACACCAACAAAATCAGGATCACAAGAACAATCAGCAAGCAGGAACCTTATTGCTCAGACACCTTTCTGCCAGGGAAGGTGCCTTATATCACCCATGATCCCTGGGGATTGGTTATGAACTCATCCAAAGCAGCAGAAGACTAAGGGTGGTGGCACATGTGGCTTTTTGAACCCGTTTTGAACCCGTTTTTAAGCAATCCATTAAAAAACGCATCCGTTTTTTGACCCTTTTTTTTCGTTTTCCAATTATCCTCATTAAGATAATTGGAAAAAAAATGTCAAAAACTGATGCAGTTTTTAACGGATTGCTTAAAAGCGGCCCAAAAATGGGTTCAAAACGCCACATGTGCCGCCGGCCTTAGAGCAGAGGTGGGCGAAGCCTCAGATGGAGCACTAGACCATGCGGGTAATTCTGGACCTACACAGTGATTACATGGAGGGCATAATCTAATTAATATATTCCATAGACCTCAGTGGAGTCGGATCATTTACCATCTCCCTGTCAGGAATGGGCAACCCAGATCCTGGAATCCACCAATCAGATTGTTAGGACATTTGCTATGGAGATATATAATATAAAACCAGTAGAGGAGTCATCCCCTTTGCCTATTGTTTGTTTGTGACAAGGGTAACCCTCCAAAAATATGAATATTATCCCCGATGATCATTTATGATCTGCTAAGGAACCTGATTCTAAGTGTTTGGCTCCCCCACAGTGCCCCCGCAGGAAATATTAGGTATAACATGATGTCTATTGAAATTAATAGGATACAAGGTCCTCCAGTGACCCCCCTCTGGTTATAGACAGGGGCTCCTCTTTATGCATGCATTATTAAAGGGATGTTAGATGAAAGGTTTCTAAAGCAGAGGACCCCTTTAAAGATTCGGCTCTTTGTGGGTTTGCATACTTAGCACTGCACACACTTTCATACACGTTATAACTCTGC
This sequence comes from Engystomops pustulosus, assembly GCF_040894005.1. NCBI lineage: Eukaryota > Metazoa > Chordata > Amphibia > Anura > Leptodactylidae > Engystomops > Engystomops pustulosus. Next base: position 95,630,404 of record NC_092420.1, on the reverse strand, counting down.
TACATGTCATTGTTCTGTCTGCTCCAACAAGTGATTCCTGTCTCCACCACGAAGGGTTAAGCCCATTCCAGATGGATCCCCTCGTTGACATAATTGGGAGAGACGTTTCCATTTCATGCGCACGTTACTGCTGAAATTACCAAATGTCACAGCGGTTTTGTAGCGCGGACACCTCTACGCCGGGTGCGGCCATGAGCCCATTAAGTAATTTCACAGAGACCCGCAACGGCTTTCAGATGTGTCTCAATTAAGACCCCCCTGATCATGTGACCCCCAGACCTGCTGTGGTTTATGCTAGATCTGGAACATATGACCTGGAATTCAGATCTCCATCAGGGCTTTGATTGGTCACATTGGAACAATGGGGAATCCAAAAAGGAAAAGTATGTGAACCTCAGACTAATTAAAGGAGAAGTTTCCATCAGGAGTTCTTTCCTAGTCTTTAGTACAGCAACATGGAAACTACTTTATAAATCCTACGATGGCTTTACAGGACCTTCCTGACTCTAAGCTTTATCATAGTTGCATAGACCATGTTGCAGATCCTCTGTCTCTGGAATTAGTAGATACGGTTGTATATAGACGCTGCTGCATCAAGTCCAATCTATAATCCTACAATGGCTTTATAGGACCTTCCTGACTCTAAGCTTCATCATAGTCTTATAGACAGGACTGTTACAATGTTGCAGATCCAGTGTCTCTGGAATTATTAATCTTACAGTGTGGATACATAGGAAGGCACAAACCCCATAAGAAAGATCTCTGTATGGTCCTTACATCTATCTGTGCAGTGTCATTTCCCGTCCTTGTCCTCTAATCCACCCATAACTTTATTCTAAGTCCTTCCCCTCTGCCTCGGCTCTAGTCATGTCCTTCTTATACACAGGAGCTGAGTGCTCTACACAATTTCCATTCACTACCGGAATTTAGTCATAGTAATGGTGATGCCACACACTTTTTGATCCGTTTTTAACTAGTGTTTTCAGTCCGTTTAAAAACGCATCCGTTTTTTACCTTTTTTTGCAATTATCTTAATAGATAAACAGGTTGTAAGCAGTCAAACGCATGGCAAACAGTCCAAAACGGTCAAAAAAACGGATGCATTTTCAAAAATGCATGCATTTTGAAAACGCATGCGTTTTTAAATGGACTGAAAACTTTAAAGGGGTTGAATCAAGGAGCTGATCGATTCAGACATGTGGTCTCCTTTCTGCGGAGCTCGGGGGATCGTGGGGACAGTATATATAGTATACTTCCCTGTGGAGTAGGGAAAAATGTTAACCTTGTTACAACACCTTAAATACAGCAACATGGTTAGAAGCCATATAACAAATCTGATGAAGGCTTTACAGACCCTGCCTGACATTGAGCTCTCTGCTCTGTAATCTTAGCTGTTAGCTTGTAGTTTTACTTTTCTCACTCCAAAGTTTTGCAAACCCTCCTGTGACCTATAGGATTGACCATAGAGAGACAATGTAACAATTTATTCTGTAAACTGTAAATATTGACAGATAGTCCCACAAGTCCATAACATTAGGACAAGCTTTCCCCATGTTCCTTCCAGATCCGTGACTCCGGGATGAATGACAGAGGGGAAGGTTTGGGGCAGGAGAATTGTTGAGTTCCTAATCCTGGGTAAGTTATGGACTTGTGATATCTGGAGGAAGTTTAACCAGACAGTTTAATCCTCTAATTTCCTGTCCTGTAATCAGTCCCTGACTGATGCCTCGAAATTAGAACCACACTCCCTTCCATACCGGTGAAAGAGCAGAAGATGCGGAGAATGGGGAACGGAATGTACAGTCTCTTGGAAGGAGCTTGTTTTGTAGGATAATATATTCACAGATTATCTATAGGTCGTGTAACCAATAGCAACTGCGCTGGGATTGGTCCAGTAGAAGATTCTGTACTGGCAGAGGAGAGGGGACCCACAACTTTATTGGCAAACAATTTGGCCCCTTTAAGCCTCCGTATGACCCAAAAATGGCTTCTTCCATGCATATTCCCTTTAAATCTTAAAATCTCTAGGGAAACATAGTTTTGCACAGAAGCTGTATACACAAAACAGCGGAATATATTTAATCAACGTGATACTTTATTTAAGATCAATTGGTGCAATATAATATGTTAACTATTTAAAGGGAGTTGATCCACTCCCAAATCATCCCACCCGTTACATCCGCCTTGTGTAGTGCACCTTATAAGCTTTCTAGACCTCCCTCACCTGTTGTTCAGTAATCTGTCATTGTTTAGAAAATTCTGTTTTTATCTTTATGCAAATGAGCTTTTCAGTGCACCAGAGGCGGGGCCATGTTAACGTGTGCACCGGTTTTCTGCTATTTAGTCTGCTCTGTGGCATTGAGCACCATCTCTTGCCCATCATTGACATCCACCATAGAAAGACGGAGTCTAAAGACAAAAACCGGAGCACAAGCGGACATGGCCCCGCCCCTGGTGCACCGAGAAGCTCAAACATTTGCAAATAGTTAAAAACCTGCAAACAAGAGATCACTTGGGAAGCAAGAAAGTTCTGTCTGAGGCCACTCCTCCAGCAGGGCACATAGCTGAGCCCTAGGCAGCTGCCTCTCCTGCCTGCCCCATGTGTATACATTATAATGTCATACTTTCTACCTCCCTTTTATTGAGCCGGTTCCCGCTTTCATGAATTTTCCAGTCTTCTCAGATGTCGTCCCTCTGTGAGTTGCAGAGGAAACAGAGACATAAAACCATGAGAGTGCCAGACCTGGGGGAGCGCGACAAGTGTCTGACTGGTGCCAAGCCCCGGCCCGTGAGTGCTGCTCGTCACCCCCTTTCCCCGAAGACACATAGACATCCAAGACTTAACAACCCTATAGCGGGGGGTGCACTGTAATCTCATCAGCAGTGATGGCAGCCGGGGCTCCTCAGAGACCCCTAGATGGGGACTGTGTCAGGCGGCCAAGTTCTCCATGGCGGGGACAGGAATAACAACCAAAATGATAGTTCTGGGAAGTCGTCCCTTGTTGGGTTAGGAGGGGTCCACAAAGTGATTACGTTCAACCTAGTGATCCCTAAGAACCAGAGCAGAGGGGAGCGCAAGGATCTTGGGTCCCAATGCAAGAGTAATGTTCCCTCCCATTGTAGAGCCGGTAGGTGAAGCTCTGGACTCCGGCTATAGGGCAGGGGCCAGTAGTGGGTTGTAACATAAATGGTATAGGGGCCCAAGCCTTCTAGGGGGGCCCAAACCACACACCAAATTTTATACTGAAAAAGACCTTCCCCCAAGAAATCTTCGTAAATCCGTCCTGCTCTCAATACACATGGACACAAGAGTCATTTCTGGACCTTTCAAGATTTTCCAAAAGTCCTAAAACCGTAGATTGAAAGCAGCAGAAGGGACACGTCCTCCATTCCTCGAGAAGCTGATTCTAGGACCAGATGTAGGAAGTGACTCCAGACTCCTAGGGGCCAATATATTTATACAGCCAAGGGCCCAGGGTTGGGTCTTCTTTAGCTACTAATGTTTCAGCCCTTCTTATAGCCTTATAGGGAACCTGTCACATATAAGCTAAACATATGTCCTAAACGCAGAGAAATTTTCATCTTTATTTACATGCAAATGAGCCTTCCAGTGCACTGTGGGCGGAGCTGCAAGGTTTTGTGCACCCTCTTGTGCTAATATTGTTACCATTCAGTCCATATAACTTATGCTTGTTGGACAGAGCTTCCCATATGAAACTGGGCAAAAAATGGGTGCACCGAACCAAATGACCACGCCCACTGTGCACGGAGTTGCTCATTTGCACATAACTAAAAACAAACTGTATTCAGGATTTTACATTCTCTGCTTAAGATGCAGGGGACTTCCCCTAAAGGGTCAGATTTTATTCTACTTCTATTGTTCCATATGACTGTTTGTACAATGTAATATTTTATTTGTATATGACCCATGTGTTACATAAATGAAGATTATTATTATTATTATTATTATATGTGAATTTAAGACCCAGAATAGTTCAGTAAATTGTCACAGATCTGGAAACTGGAATCAGCAGAACAATCTCGAGATTTAAGTCTATAAAACGTTACAAACACAAGTTCTGGGGCCGGGAAAACCGAAGACATTTCTATGTAACATTTTTGTGTTTGGATAAGTTCCCTCCTTGTCCCTCTGTGGGGAATGTCATTTCATTCTGGATATTTTTGGCTTTAGGACCAGTTACTTGTAATTTGTCATGACATCCCCTGACCTCACCCGCCGCACTCTCCAGCTGTGCAGGGGTTAATAACTGGGAGGTGGAGACTCGTCTGTATTTAGAAGGAAAATCACGACACCCCGTACTGACGGCAACATGTGAGGTCCACAGGATAGTGGGGTACACGAATCTGAAAGAATGTGGGTAATAATGCTCTACAGGCACCCCAAGTGTCAGCATGTTCCTGTTCTGTCCCCCAAGTGTCAGTGTGTCCCTGTCCTGTCCCCCCAAGTGTCAGCGTGTCCCTGTCCTGTCACCCCAAGTGTCAGCGTGTCCCTGTCCTGTCCCCCCAAGTGTCAGCGTGTCCCTGTCCTGTCCCCCCAAGTGTCAGCGTGTCCCTGTCGTGTCCCCCCAAGTGTCAGCGTGTCCCTGTCCTGTCCCCCCCAAGTGTCAGTGTGTCCCTGCCCTGTCCCCCCAAGTGTCAGCGTGTCCCTGTCCTGTCCCCCAAGTGTCAGCGTGTCCCTGTCCTGTCCCCCCAAGTGTCAGCGTGTCCCTGTCCTGTCCCCCCAAGTGTCAGCGTGTCCCTGTCCTGTCCCCCCAAGTGTCAGCGTGTCCCTGTCCTGTCCCCCAAGTGTCTGCATGTCCCTGTCCTGTCTCCCAAGTGTCAGCGTGTCCCTGTCCTGTCCCCACAAGTGTCAGCGTGTCCCTGTCCTGTCCCCCAAGTGTCAGCGTGTCCCTGTCCTGTCCCCCAAGTGTCAGCGTGTCCCTGTCCTGCCCCCCAAGTGTCAGCGTGTCCCTGTCCTGCCCCCCAAGTGTCAGCGTGTCCCTGTCCTGTCCACCAAGTGTCAGCGTGTACCTGCCTTGCCCCCCCCAAGTGTCAGCGTGTCCCTGTCCTGTCCCCCCAAGTGTCAGCGTGTCCCTGTCGTGTCCCCCCAAGTGTCAGCGTGTCCCTGTCCTGTCCCCCCCAAGTGTCAGTGTGTCCCTGCCCTGTCCCCCCAAGTGTCAGCGTGTCCCTGTCCTGTCCCCCAAGTGTCAGCGTGTCCCTGTCCTGTCCCCCCAAGTGTCAGCGTGTCCCTGTCCTGTCCCCCCAAGTGTCAGCGTGTCCCTGTCCTGTCCCCCAAGTGTCAGCGTGTCCCCGCCCTGTCCCCCAAGTGTCAGCGTATCCCTGTCCTGTCCCCCAAGTGTCAGCGT